>NC_052615.1:30257008-30557008 GCF_016545825.1 Eucalyptus grandis | reverse complement strand
GGTGATGGGCTTAAGGCCCATCCGCCCATGCTGGGCCCAAAAGGCTCGGCCCACGAGAATAGGGCCCGTGGATGGGGGAAGGTATAAAAGGGAGGAGAGAGAGAGAGATGACACCTGTTGGAAGAAAACAAAAAATCAACGTACGTCTTCTCCTCTCCCCCGCACTCTCTCTCTCCAAAGAAAAACAGTAAAGCATACGACACTTTTTTCTTCCCTTCAAGGCGTCATCGGATCGAACAAGGGCCAATTTCTCTTCCTCACTTCGGCATCAGTGTCTAATCTGTGGCTAACAAGGTACGCTCGAATCCGTGGTGTGCTTTAGGATCGGTGATACGTGTTATTCCCGGGTTTCGTCTTCCGCATTGATTTAGGGGTTCGATTTAGTGTCGAATCCGGTTTTCGGGGATCCGTTATTCCCAATAGATACGGTCAACAAACTGGACATTCTAGACATATTGCTCGTCGAGTGGTTCGACCTTCCGATGCACTTGAGGCCCACCACGGGTGCGTGCAGGGGGATCAAGTGCTCATATGACATCAATAGCCCGTGCCCAAAGGAGCTGAAGGCTCCTGGTGGGTGCAGCAATCCGTGCACAATGTTCAAGACCACCGAGTATTGTTGCACCAGTGGTAGAGTTGTCAAATAGATGGGCCGGGTTTGGATTGGGTTATTAATGGGTCGACTCAAATTGACCCATTAACCTATTTATGACCCATTTAAGCCTAATGTAAATTTTTCAACCCATACCCGATCCAATCCATATTAATAAAATATTTTCATATTTAACCAAATTTAGAAAAACTTATTCTTATGTTTTTTTTAAAAGATTATATTACGAAAAAACTTTCAAGCTTATTTCTTATATAAATATATATTATTTTTAAATGATATTGCTAAATTAGTTTTAAACACACAAATTTAATGGACAATTTTTTATAATTTTTAAAAATCGAATTTTAATTATTTTTATTTTTTAAAATTAAATTTTTAATTAATTTTATTTTTATTTTTAAAATATAATTTAATTTTTTTATTTTTGGTTCTTCTTCTTCTTTGGCTGGCCGTCGGCCACGACGACAGCTTGGGGCCGGCCTCCGCCTCGCCGGTTCGGTGAGCTTGAGCTCACCCCTCATAGGACTTGGCGAGGCTCGAGTCTCGTCGAACGTCGGTGAGGCCTCCGCCTCGCCAAATCTAGTGAGCTCGTGGCTCGCCATCGTCGGGTGAGCTTGAGCTCGCACCTCATCGGATCTCGGCAAGGCTTGAGCCTCGCCCGACGCCGGAGAGTTCGAGTCTCGCCCGGATCGGCAAGGCTCGAGGCTCGCCGATGCCGGCGAGCTCGAGGCTCGCTGGCCGGTCGCCGGCCATCGTCATGCCGACCGAAGGAAGAAGAAAGAAAAAAAAAAGAAGAAAAAAATAGGAAAGAAAAAAGAAAAGAAAATTAAAATAAAAAAATTATAATTATAATTTCGGTTATTATAAATATATATATAAATATATAAATATATATAGATATATATATATATATATATATATATATATATATATTGTAAAGTTAAAGAGAGAAGAGAGAGATTGTGAGGTTTTGGGTTAAAATGGGTTCTAAATCCAAACCCATTTAAGACCCATTTAAAATCCACTTAAGATCCACTTAAAATCCACCTATTAAAGTAAAATCATTTAACTACTTTTGTAAAAAACAAGTGGTCCATATATACCCATTTATGATTTAAATGGGTCATATATCATAAATGGGTCATATATGGGTCTAAGACCCATTTTGACACCTCTAACCGGTGAGCCCAAGAACCGTGGCTCAATCGAGTTCTCCCAATTCTTCAAGGATAGATGCCCAGATACTTACATCTCCCCACTGGATGATTCAGCGAGCTTCAGTTGCCCAACAGGCACCAACTATACGGTCACATTTTGCCCATGAGGGCCAGAATTTCACGTAGAATAAGAATAATGTTGGGGAATTAATGAAAGTAGCTCATGAGGTCAACTTATAGGGTTTTTACCCTTCACTACTTTAATAGCTTTGGTGACGATTGATACGAAACACAAATTAGAATTCCTCTCGTTTATACCCCGTATTATTTTCAATTCTTTGGTATGCTGTGAGATTATCCTCTAAATGAAAGGATTGCCTTTCTAATTTAGGGGATTTGACGAGTCGGTCATAATTCAATATCGGTTCGTGTTTCATGAAATGATTATGATGAATCTAAATCCTAGTGAAGATAAATTTCTTTTAGCCTTCCCAGCCAGCCTTTTGCCTTGATTATTTATTCAGTTTCAGGTGGACGACTCGATTATCGTAACTGGAAGTTTCAAATACTTCAACTTAACGAAATATAGACACTTTCTTTTTCACTTTTCAACCTTAATGCTAACTAATTTAATTTTTTTTTTCATGCACGTCAATTTTTTTTGGCCAAATAATTTAGCAGATCAAATTTTCTTTTTCTATATAGAAGATCATCATTTGAACTCAGCCATGGCCTTGATGGTGCAAGTTCATTTTATAGGTATGTCAAAACATGTGGAACGAAAAATTGTGTGTAGAAATTTATATTTAAGTGAAGTTCATTTTTTATTTTTTATATGTGATCGAAATAGACTATTAGAGTTAGCCCATAGATCACTCCACAATAGATTTGTCAATGATGGACAAAAGTATTTCGATATTTTGAAAGTGTCAATTGATTATTATACGTTATTTGTGAATGTTGCTAGCATCTATGTTCCTGCATTCACCAAGTATTGTTGGGTATATCTAAAGAGAAATACTAATTTTAATGAGTCAGAATTATAAAGTTTAAACGAAATAATGTTATAAAATGTTATTGGACAATGGAAAAAAATAATCCAAAAAGCTTTAAACATATTACACTTTTATCAGTTCAATCATAAATATTTTAATTATGCTAATTAAGTTCTAAATTCATGTTTTTCCAATTGAGTTCCCCCGGAAAATTTTGGATTGAAATCCCTAACGTGGCGTTACTGAGCCGATGTGGATAATTTTAATAATATTTTTTTTTCAATTTTTTTAATTTTTTTTTAATTTTCCCTTTTTATATTCCTTCTTCTTTTTCCCCTTCCCTTCTTCTTTTAACTGGTTGCTAAGCCTCAATTGTGGTTGACAACTAGACAGAGGCTCGGGTCGATGAGGCTTGACCTTGCTAATGGCGGGGTGAGTTTGACTTCCCTAGCGATGGCGAGGCTTGGCCTTGTCAATAGCTGGTAGAGATGAGCTTTGCCAAAGGTTGACAAGGTCGACCTTGCCAACTTTTGCCTTGAGTTAGTCAGCTGTTAACACATAAATTTTACTCTTTTATTTAAAAATTAATTACATATAGAATTAGGAGTTAATTTTTTTAACCCCTAACAAAAATATATTTTTATTAAATTGCATAGTATAGGGACATTAGGGGCATCTGCATCACTAGCATTAAAATTTATCAAAAAAATTAATTAATTAAAAATATTTTTTAAATTGAAAAACGTAGGGGGCCGGGCCAGGGCTGGGCCGGCTTGGCCCCTTTTTTGTTGTCCTTTATTCCTTCCCCTCGCTCGGGCCCAACCTTCTTCCTTTCTCGGCCTGGTCCCCATGCCTTTTGGTCTTCTTCTCTTCATGCCACTCGCGCCATTTGCAAAAAGGAAGAGTGATGGAGGTACAAAGGAGACGGCAGTAGGTTGCAGCGTGATCCTAGGGTCGGGGATCAAGCTGGCTGCGACGAGCTGGCAGTTGCAGAAGCCATGCGCACCTATCGCTGGCTGAGCTTAAAAGGAAGAGAGTGACGTGTTTTTGCGGGGTTAGAGAGAGAATCGCGGACGAGATTTGAGGTCCGGAGAGAGAGAGAGGAGATCCGAGAGAAAGGTTGAAAGAACGATTAAGAGTGAGAGTGGAGCGAGAAGTCGAGATTTGAGAGAGGGTAGAGAGCAGGCAAGAGAGAAGCTCGCTTCCCGGTGCCCGTTCTTCCAATAAGTATGTTTTTTTGAGTTCAACCCCTTTTGACTCGAGGATCCCGTCTCGATGACACAAGGCGGTAGGCCACGGCTCTATCCGTCCGAAGCCCATCTGCTGTCCGACGTTGCCAAGCCGGGTAGGGCCCCATCACCCGAGCGCATAGGCACGCTGCGCGTCGCTCCATTTTCGGGCCGCCGGACCGGGGCTCGCGATTCTTCGGTTCGATTGAGTTCCGACCCCTGCGGTGCTGCGTTTTGTTGCCTCTGGACCCTGCTTGGTTGTCTGTTTCTATCTCGGTCGCCTTTTGATGTCCCGGTCGAGTTATCGCTTGCCCTCCAGTCGACGCCCACCGAGGGTTCGATGAAATGTATACCCATGAAAGTTATGTCCTTCTCGCTGAAACCGTAGATCCCTTTGTTCACATCTTGTCGGTTTCTATAGGTCATTGTCGTGATTACTCGCTTCATTTCTTTGCTACGGTTATTTTCGCGAGCGTGGTGTGTTTTGCGTTCATCGTTCCGGTGATGGACGGTAGCCAACCTTGATTTTTGTGGAGGATGAGAATGGATGGTGGACAAATGAGAAGCGTTCAGTTCTGCATCTTCAGTAAGAACGATGGAGGTTTTAGTTTTAATCTTGCCGGCTTTTGCTTAGGATGAGTGAAATATGTTGATCTGCTGGGCTCCGGGCATGACGTGAGTGCAGACGTTCATGAGAAATGAGCAGGGGAGCAGCAAGGAAGACAAGTTCGGCGAAGGCGAGGGGACGAACAAGAAAAAGGAAAGAAATAAGAAAGGGAAAATAAAAAGTAAAAATGGAATAATAAAAGAATAAAAACATGGGTTAGAAGTTTTGTGAATCTGGACTAAGCGTGTGGGCTGGCTTTGGTTTTGGGCTTAGATCATTTAAAAGTGAAATAGGAAATTTGGGCTTGCTTTGTTGAAACGGCCAATTCAGGCCGGATCCTTTGACCCAACCCATGGCTTCCTTTTTTTTTTTTTAGTTTAAAAAAATTCAAAAAATCAGAAATATTTGGAAAAAGCTATAAAAAAAAGAAGAAGAAGAGAATATTTAGAAATTGGACTTTGACCAGTTTCATTAGATTTTTCATGTTAATTTTGGTTTAGAACTAGTTTAGTATAACAAAAAGTGAAAAATTTTTGATAAAAAATCTTGCTCAAAATTGAACAAACTCTTAGGCTACGTCTAGCAATTATGATAAAATTTATGGTAGGATAAAATTTATCATATTATATGTTTGATGTATGCTCAAAATAAGATAATATCATATATAAATGTGATATAGACAAATAAAATTATTCCATGGGAGAGGTGAGATAAATGTGGATAAGATTTCTAATATCTATAATAGGAAATTTTTTTCTCAAATAAAAATTAAATTAAATTTATACTTCAATATAAGTAATATTTGAATCCTAATATAAGATATTCAAAATAACAAAAAAATAAAAATTTATTTTTTAATGTAATCTTATTTTTATTTATATATTCGAATTTAATTCTATCTTATAATATAAATTCACTATATAAATGTATATTTACTACATATTTTAGATGTTTTCATATTTTAGGTATATTAGTACAATTGTCTATTTAATAAAACTTTACTAGAGAATGATGGAAGCGGAAGAAAGAAATTTAAAAAAATTAATTAAAAAAGAGAGAGAAAATAAATAAATAAATAAATAAAAATAAAGTAGACAAGAATGGTACAAAAAGATTTTTACCATCTATATACCAAACAATATATGTAATATAATGTGAATATATTCAACTTTTTTTATTACAATTATCAAACAATGGACATAATATAACAAAATCATCTAGATCTTATATCTTGTCCTATCCAATCCTATCTTGATTAAAAATCCGGATGATTAAATATAACCTTAGGGCTTTGTAATAGGGTTTCATTGTTTCTTCTTCTTTTTTTTAGAAGAGTTATCAATAGATTGCGTGCTTTCAATATATTAATTGTCGTTTACCTTTGGCTTCATTAATAATGGTATCTTTCTTATTTATTAGCGTCAAATGCCCGCTTTGCCTTGCAATTTATTTAATGCATTCCTTGATTGGTTATTATTATATTAATGATTGCATACTTGCATGATCATATCACGTGTTAGTGAATAGGTATAATATCAATTCAAATTGCAAGACAATGAACAATATTAGGTATTGAAACGTTATTAACTAATTTATTAGTGTAATTAAATCTTCAACCCTAAATTCTCTGGTTGCATAGGAAGTAAGGCACACTCCCATGCCACACT
This sequence comes from Eucalyptus grandis, assembly GCF_016545825.1. Taxonomy (NCBI): domain Eukaryota; kingdom Viridiplantae; phylum Streptophyta; class Magnoliopsida; order Myrtales; family Myrtaceae; genus Eucalyptus; species Eucalyptus grandis. Next base: position 30,550,740 of record NC_052615.1, on the reverse strand, counting down.
TGGTTTCTAGGCTTGTGATGACTCTTTTTAGAAATTCTCATAGCATCACTTTGGAAAACTTGACATCACGCGAGGTATAAATGTGGGAAGGCTGTGTCTAAATCATGGGTCTTTAAGTCCATCTTTTAGGCATAACTCCTAAACTAATTATTCTCTCCCCTAAGGGGTAAGTCACGATAGTCACTGAGGCTTGGTGACTAACAAGAGATAGAAGGAAAGAAAAAAAAAGAAAAAAATTAGGATATTAACAAAAACGATGACCTATGTCCACGTCAACAATTTTTGGTCAAGTGAACTCAATTAACTAAACGTAAAAATCCTTAGGATTAAATTGGCACTACTAAAGAGTTTGTGACTAAATTAACAAAAATGAAGTTTGTGACATTTTGGACAATTTTTCCCATTGGAATTGAATTGCTTATTTAAACATTCAATCACAGTCACCACATCTATACTTATGCATTTATACTATTTATAAAGTTAACTTTCAAATTTGATGTCCATCTATCAACCGATTAAAATACCCTTATCTTCTGTATTTAAAATTTAAAAAGTGAATTAGATATTATATAAGTGAAAGTTCGATATCTCTAAACAGTTACCTAAAAAATGTCCTACTTTCATATTGTATGCCTTGCCTTCGAGAATCATTTCTCTATTCCCCTACCAAAAGCAATATCCATCCATCTCTTATCAGGCACACACAGTGCGAAAAATCTAAATCCTTAGTATACCAATTTTGTAGGCAAACCTTATCATTCATGATTGATTGGTACACTTTGGTAGAATATAAGGGGACCATATGGAAAACACAATAATAATGTGCCGCATCGCTTTATATATCAGGTTTTTTTTTTTTTTTTTTCAAATCAATCTTGACATGGTTAGATATTTCTCAATAAAAGTGCCTTCCGGAACACATGCCGGTTTTGATACCTAGAATATCCCCTCAGCACGAAGCTTCCTCAGCACGAAGCTTCATCCCCTCTATCACCATTTGACATTTGACTTATGAGTCGTGTCAGAATTGTTATCCTGTAGACCGTCCTTATCCCCAGGTGTTAGTTTATCCGATAATGTGTAAGAGAAATCATAAACTCCCAAATTACTTATTGTAATGGAAACATTAGTCGTGGAAACCGAAATATTAAATGATAAAACACATGGCAAATTTTTCTTGGAGATCTATTTAAACTATTTAAACTTTAGGGCTTATCCGGGTGATCCTGTAACTATGACCTTAATCCTATTATATAAGTTCATTAACCTTCGACAAACAAGCTTATGGAAGCCATCCAAATCAACTGTTCCTTGTCAAAAAGTGATCTATCCGACTTGGTCCACCTTCAAGATCAAGATGCCAAAGCCATCAAGTAGCCGCCTCTAACTTTATGAAATAGTGGACACCAGCCTTCATTTAGGTGGCGCCAAAAAAAAAAAAAAAAAAACACTTTAGTTTAGCCTTTATAGGATCTATTATAAAAGCATGCTAGCAATATTTTCTATATAAACCCCCTTAGTAATCCGTTCTGTTAGAAAGCACTGCACATCTTCAATCACAACACAAATTAGAGCTAGCTTGTGCTCCCCCAAAAATGGCCCTCGCCCTCCTCACCGTCCTCCTAGCCCTCTTCTTCGCACCCTCCCACTCCACCACCTTCACCGTCCGCAACAACTGCCCCTACACTGTCTGGGCAGCCGCCTCTCCTGGTGGCGGTCGTCGCCTCGACCGTGGCCAGACTTGGACCCTCAATGTTCCTGCGGGCACCTCCATGGCCCGGATCTGGGGCCGCACCAACTGCAACTTCGATGCTAGTGGGCGGGGCCATTGCCAGACTGGTGACTGCGGGAACGTCCTTCAGTGCACAGGATGGGGCGTGCCCCCCAACACCCTGGCCGAGTACGCGCTGAACCAGTTCGGCAACCTGGACTTCTACGACATCTCCCTGGTCGACGGGTTCAACATCCCCATGGAATTTAGCCCCACCAGGCCGTCGTCAAAAGCCAAGTGTAGGCAAATCAAGTGCACAAGTGATGTCAATGGCCAGTGCCCTAACCAATTGAAGGCCCCCGGCGGGTGCAACAACCCGTGCACGGTGTTCAAGACCGATGAGTATTGTTGCACCAAAGGCAAGTGTGGTCCAACCAATTTTTCCAAATTTTTTAAGAACAAGTGCCCCGACGCTTACAGTTACCCTCAAGATGATCCCACCAGCACGTTCACTTGTCCGAGCGGGTCGACCGATTATACGGTCGTGTTTTGCCCGATGGGGTCGTCTTATTTCCCCTTGGAGATGTTCGGAAGCGAGAGCTCAGAATGAAGGGTTTGGCTAAATCGTGTGGCCAAACAGAGAATACATAATTCAAATAAATGATGATGCTCTCGAGAAGAGCAACGTTCGGTGTTGCTGGTCGTGATTTCCTCGAGTAGTTCTTGTGCTGTTTTATTATGTGTGTCGAGAAGTAGTTCCTATGTTGTGTTGTTTCATTGTGTATGTATCTATAAGAAATGCGACCTCAGTTTTCAAATAAGAAAACCAAGTTATCTTACGAGCATGTATAAGATCGATCAGAATGTATTAGGCACTTTTTGAAGGGGAAAATTCTCACGAAAAATGTTAAACCTATTGTATTTATACTAATTCATTTCTAAAACTTTTAATTTGGTCGATTTAGTTATGAACCTTATAATAATTTGTCAATTTAGTCATTCAACCTAATTTTGATTGGAAATTGCCGATATGATGGTTTAGTTAACATTAATTATTTTACATGACATGATCGGTACCGACGTGAATAATTTTTTTATTAAATTAATTATTTTATTATTATTATTTCTTTTTTTGTAACCCTAGGATAGCGAGAACATTGTGGCCCTCAGCCAAATTTAGGTGAGGGCTACAATGGCTTGGCCTAAACCAAGCAAGGGTCGATTGTGTACCTTGCCAGCAAAAGTAAAAAAAAAAAAAAACGAGAATAAAAAAAGAAGAGGAAAAAAAACTAGAAAAAAATTATTCACTTAAGTGCTACTTGTGCAATGTAGGGTGACTCATGCTGACTAAACCGCCACATTGGCGATTTCCAATTAAAATTTGTTGTAATGATTAAATTAGTATAATTGAAAGGTTTATGACCAAATTAACAAATTGTCATAAAGTTTAGGATTAAATTGGTTAATTTAAAAGGTTTAGGATTGAATGGGCACAAACACAATAATTTTAGAACTTTTTCGGTAATTTCTCCCCTATAAAGAGATAGAGAGTGGGAGAGGGAGAGGGGGTTGCATGTAGATTTTGGATGTGTACTGGGGCAAGCCAGTCTTTTTAGGTCGAGGTAATGCAAAACATATATTTCGAATGTAAAGAAAGTTTTTGATGTGGGGAGCACAATTTGCCATTTGCGAGACCTAAAAAGCAGGCCAAAAGAATTTGGCGTATGAGTATACGTATAGTGTCACTACTTATACTGAGATGGTAGTCTATTTGGGGAACATTCTCCCATAAATTGCACGCATAATTAATGTTTCCGATTGAGTATATAAAATTGCATTTCACAAATATATAATGTTGTTATTCGTACAGCGTTTCTACATATACTTAGATGGCATTTCTATCTAGGGGAGATTCTTCCCTAAAGTGCACCCCCGGCCACTCGGAGAAGGCCCCTTCTCCGGCACCATCATTTCCCTGAACCACGCTCGCTGCGTTCAAAACGGGGAAGGCTTCACGGAGATCAAGCGTGCTGGCCGTTCCCTTTCCTTGTTTCCAAGGGAGGGACTGTGGCTGGTCCAACAGTGGGGAGGGCTTATTTTTCCAGCCCCCTCCCAGGCTGTACCCAGGAGCAGACAAGGGACTCCCACCCTAGGGAGGTTATCCCTCCGATATCCTAGGACCCGTCTTTCTGGGCTGTCAAGGCCTTTTAAGGACCTGCTTAAGTCCCCCTATTGATACGTAGATTGAGCTAAGCGTATGTATAAGATTTATCAATAGCATCCCATGTATTGCACAAGCCTGAATTTTTTTAGCCGTGTAAAACTGAAATATGCAACTTGACCATAAATTATTTGTTAGATTGCATCCTATTTGAACAAACTAAGGGCAGAAGTTTAGTTTATATAATTTTTTCTCTCTAAAAAATAGGGAGAATTAAAAAAAAAAAAAAAGAGCCTTAAACTTATTACAATTATGTTAATTTAGTTATAAACTCATTTTTTTTGGCTAATTTAATTTTATACCTTCTGTATTTATGCTAGTTAAGTCCATTGGGCCAATTTTGGTTGATCAATGTTGACGTAGCACTGCTGGTGCTAATGTGGCATTTTAAAAATATATTTTAATAATTTTTTGAATTTTAATAGTTTTTTTCTTTTCTTTAATTTTCCCCCCTTCTCCTTCCCCTTCCCTTAGAGCTAGCCATGTTGTCCATAGGCGAGGGCTAGGATGCCCTCACCCGATCTGCCCTCGTTTGCCCAAATCGAGCGAGGCTCTCATGGCCCTCACCGGCACTAGGCAAGGGAGTCTCGACCCTTCTCGGGTTTGGCCAAGGGTGTCTTAGCCCTCACCTATGGTTGATGAGGGTCGGCTGGTGACCCTTGTCGACTCCAAAGGAAGGGGAAGAGGGAAAAAAGTTAAAGAAAAGAAAAGAGAAAAAAGAAGAAAAAAATTATAAGAAATTCAAAAAATTATCAAAAAATTATTTTAAAGATGCCACGTTATTACCGGTAGTACCATGTCAACACCGGTTGGATGGACTCAACTAGCACAAATGCAAAATGTTTAAGATTAAATTGGCAAAAAAAAAAAAATTATGACTGAATTGACATAATTGCAATATATTTATAATATTATTTGGGTAATTCTCCCAAAATATAAAAACTCCATGGTAATTGTAAAATTCCTAATTGTTGTTATATGACATTAGATATATTTATGCAAATAAATTTGAGAGAAAATAACCAAATCTTCTAAGAAAATATTTTGAAGGAAATGCAGCAGAAAATGCAAATATTTAAATAAAAGAAAATTCCAAATAAAGGTCTGAAATACCCTCAGCAGAGATCTAGGGTCGACCGTGGACCGACCCTGGACCGGCCCAACCCTGCCGGTCCTGGTCCGGTTCCTAAGGGGATTGGATCGGTCCTTAGTCTTGAAATTCTAGGACCAACATTGTGCGAGTTAGTCATCGGTCCTAAGAGTTTTGGGTTGGTCCAATTCTAGACCAACCATGTATATTATATTATATTATTTATAATTATTTTATATATTAAAACCTAAGTAAAATTTATGTTATATTATATTATATTAAGATGTTCTATCAATAGCACTAATAGTAATTTCAATTTTAAATTTTTGTTGAGTATTAATTATGTGTCGTTTGTTTTATTTTTAGGTGTTTAGAAGTTCAAGTGAATTAACAAGATGTGAAGTTATATATTCAAGTTTTATATTAAGTATTTTGAACTTTTTATGGTTTAATTGTATTTTGCTAATAAATTTTAGCTACACTTTGCTTTTCAATTTGTGTCAAACGGTAGGAGTTTTTGAAGAGTAAAGTAGTACTGCAGTTTCTACGGTGATTTGCTAGTCAAGTGGTGTGAAGCTCGTTTTTTGGTTGAGTGGATTCTACATGATCAAATGCAGGAAAACGCTTTTGTATATGGTGTTATGAATAGGGGTGTGCATCGTCTGGGCAGGCGGTTCCCAACCTAGAACCGGGAACCGCCCGCTAATGACCGATTCCGAAAATTGGAATCGGGATCCACTCGTTTGTTGCATGGATCTACCTGGGAACCGGACCGTACCGACGGTCCGGTTCCCAGGTAGATCCATGGAATTGATCTTGACGCAAAACAATTTTGATTTTCAACATAGAACAATCGGGTCTATGAGTTGGGAAGGAGGGGAGAAGGTCTATGGTTGGGTTTTCAACATAGAACGGTTGCGAAACAATTTTCTGTGACTATGGTGGGTGGCGGCCGATGCGAGGGGGTGAACAACAGCAGTGGAGGAGCGGCAGCGGCGGCGTCGACGCTCGAGGAGGAATCAAAATGGCGATTGGATTAGGAGAAACCAAGGAAGAGACAAAGAGAGAGAGAATCGAAGACGAAGGGAGTAAGGAGATGAGATCCAATCTGGGGTTTCTTTTAGTAATTTTTTTTAATATTAAAAAGGTTCCGATCCGGTCCGGGTGGGCAGATTTGCCCATGGAATCGGGAATCGAACCGGTACCCTTCCCGACTCCGAAAAATTGGAACCGAGAACTGAACCGGTTCCCTCAAGAACCGCTAGTTCCGAACGGTTTCGAGCGGTTCGGTCAGTTCCCGGGTATTTTATACACTCTTAGTTATGAATATTAAAGATAGATGATTACAAGAACTTTCTATCTTGTTCCATATCTTGATGAGCGGTTAGTAGATATGAAATTTCTATTATTGTGTCATCTTAAATTTGGTAAATATGTATAGGTATTTATAGTTTAGTTGCACAATGCTGCATAATCGATGATTGTGTAATTTGAATTTGTAGGTTTGCTTTTTTATGGAGTATAAAAAATAAGACAAAAAAATTATTGATCGGTCCCGAGTTGACCTTAGAACCGGACCGAACCCATTGGGTCAGTCCAGTCCTTGATTCCAAGCTCAATAGAGTCGATCCTCGGTCCTTAAAATTGAGGACCGACACGTATGGGTTTGTCCTAGAGTTAGGGGGTGGCTCGGACCAACCCAGACCATACTCATCCCTAATCCCCATGCATTGCACAAGCCCGAATTTTTTCAGCCATGTAAAACTGAAATACGCAACTTGACCATAAATTATTTGTTAGATTGCATCATATTTGAACAAACTAAGGGTAGAAGTTTAGTTTATATTATTTTTTCTCTCTAAAAAATAGGGAGAATTACAAAAAAAAAAGAAGAAGCCTTGAACCTATTACAATTGTATCAATTTAGTTATAAACTTATTTTTTTTGGCTAATTTAATTTTATACCTTATGTATTTATGCTAGTTAAGTCCATTGGGCCAATTTTGGTTGATCAGTGTTGGCGTAGCACTGCTGGTGCTAATGTGGCATTTTAAAATATATTTTAATAATTTTTTGAACTTTAATAATTTTTTTTCTTTTCTTTAATTTCCCCCCTTCTCCTTCCCCTTCCCTTAGAGCTAGCCATGTTGTCCATAGGTGAGGGCTAGGATGCCCTCACCCGATCCGCCCTCGCTTGCCTAGATCGAGTGAGGCTCTCATGGCCCTCACCGACACTAGGCAAGGGAGTCCCAACCCTGCTCGGGTTTGGGCAAGGGTGTCTTAGCCCTCGCCTATGGTTGATGAGGGTCGGCTGGTGACCCTTGTTGGCTCCAAAGGAAGGGAAAGAGGGAAAAAAAATTAAAGAAAAGAAAAGAGAAAAAAAAGGAGAAAAAATTATAAGAAATTCAAAAAATTATTTTAAAGATGCCACGTTATTACCGGCAGTACCATGTCAACACCGGTTGGATGGACTCAACTAGCACAAATGCAAAATGTTTAAGATTGAATTGGGCAAAAAAAAAAAAGTTTAGGACTGAATTGACATAATTGCAATATGTTTATAATTTTTTTTTTGGTAATTCTCCCAAAATATAAAAACTCCATGGTAGTTGTAAAATTCATAATTGTTGTTATATGACATTAGATATATTTATGCAAATAAATTTGAGAGAAAATAACCAAATCTTCTAAGAAAATATTTTGAAGGAAATGCAGCAGAAAATGCAAGTATTTAAATAAAAGAAAATTCCAAATAAGGGTATAAAATACCCTCATTTTCTCAAATAAGGGTTTAAAGTGAACTTATTTCAAATAAGAGTCTAAATTGACTATATCAATTTTAAAGAATGACCTAAAGTGGTTATAATTATTTCAAATAAGGGTGTAGTCTCGTCGGCTTGCCGTCCCATCGCTAGTGGGTTGGCAACGATGGCAATGGCCAATGGGGTTGTTGGTGCCTATGTGAGTGTCGACCACCCCTCCCCCTCCCCCCCCCCCCCCAAAAAAAAAAAAAAAAAAAGAAAAAGAAGAAGAAGAAGAAGCAAAGGCGAGGGCTAGCAGCAACTCTCTCCCGAATGGGCAAAGGTCACTGGTGCTCGCTCAACACCCCTAGACTTGGGTGGTGAGGTTTGGTGGCCCTAGGCGAAGGTTACCAAGCTGGTGACCCTCACCCAAATGGGGGGTGAGGGCAGGCGACCCTCGCCCAGATTTGGGAGAGGGTCGCCGCCCTCTCTCATAGGCCCTCATCTCTGGTCAGCAGGGGTTGCTGGCCTTGTCCAGGCATTGACGACCTTGCTGGTCGTTGTTGCTGCTCCATTGACAATGGGACGGAGGCCACAGGCGGTATCCTATTTGTGTTTTCCCCTTTTTATTTTTATTTTTTAAAGTTTAGTTTTTATGTATTTTTATTTTACAAAAATATAGAAAAAAATAAAGAAAAAAGGAAAAATTTTAAAAGACAAAATTATCATTCATAGCCGTTGAGTTTAAGCCTTTATTTGAGACTAATATGGTCATTTTACTCATTTATTTGAAATAATGTCCATTTTAGACTCTTCTTTGAAAAAATAATGGTACTTCGGACCCTTATTTGAAACAATATTTATTTCAGGTCATTATTAAAAAAAATAAGGGTACTTTAGACTCTTATTTAGAATTTCCCCTTTCAATAACTGTTAATTTACTACATTAAAACTCATTGAAACTTTTGGGTTTTTTTTTTTTTTTGGTGCGGAACAAAACTCATTGTACTGAATAAGACAGGATCAAATCCTGGTTGGAAGCAAACTAAGTGGGGAGCGAAAGAAAAATAATCTTTTGGAAGGAGATATTGATTCCTTGTAAATTCTAGGGTCACGCATGTCAATCTTAGAGAGTAACAAAATCTTCTAAGACAAAGCTTTATCATTTTTCTGAAAAAAGTTTGGAAGTAAAGTTCTATAATTCCATTATGTCTCTCATATTTTTTGGTCCGTCCTTCCTTGCTATGTATTCGGGTAACGATTCCGAATCAAACATCTGTGCACCAAAGACAAGGCACAGTTCACCTCCAAAGATTAGGATTTAGGGAGATAAACAATGAATTACTCTATTGTGATTCGGCCCCGAAGATTATTTCGGAAACTATTGATCTTTTTCAAATATTAAAAAAAAAAAAAAAACCTCCGGAAGGGCTTCTGAAAAAGCCCAAAAGAAATTAGATCTATTTGGTGAAATGAAATTCAATCTCGACCTAAAAAAAATTGCTGAGGATAAAGGGTGAAGACTACAAACACGTTGAAACCCGATGGAGACGCCACGATTGACGGGGCCGACAAATTTTACGTGCCCGACTTGGAATTCGATCAAGTATTTTTCAAAGGAGTTTTTATGACATCTATGCGTTTGACTTGGTCTTGACTTGACTAAACGAAGGTCTCAATGCGGTGTCTGCTTTTGAATTTTTCGATCCCACGATAGAAACTCCTCGCTCTTTAGTATTTAATCGTTTTGGGTCGTCCTTATGTGTGTTCTCTAGAAGGTGCAAAAAAAGGGCAATGAGACCGGGAGTCTATTTTTATAAATGATTTGTTTGTCTTAAATGAATATTCTCAATAATCATAATGACAATTTTGGAGTGGGTGTTAACTCAAATCTCATAATAAGAAATCTTCCATCCGATGTGAAATTTGGGATGTCGCAGATTCCCTCCTATTTGCTATCTGATTTGGTCAATTTGTGCCCCCTCCACTACGAGCTTGGCAGTTTGATCCATTCCCGTCCCTTTTGCTATGAGCCTAACAAGAGTTTTACTTTACATGAGCTCTCTCATGTCGATGATCTCTCCCCACCCTAGTCAAATCAAGTATTGCCCGAGTTCATTCAGGCACCACACACCTGTCAGAGGGCATGCTTGGATATCATCATCTATCATGATTTGACCTGTTCACTGGGCTAACTCCCTAAAAGACTAAGTTATCACTTACTAAAGTGACCATTTGGCGTTGTACTCTAGTCTAAGTTTCACATTTATTGTGGAAGTTGGTAAGTCACAACTTTAATTGTAAAACTTACTCTTTCACAAGTTTAAATCATTAAACCTCATTAGAAAAAGGAAGAGCCATAGACTTACGAAAGTGACCATTTGAGGTTGTACATAACTCTAAAGAAGTTGGTACGCGGCGACGATAGTCATAAAACCTATTCTTTCATGCATTTAAATCCTTAAAATTCATTAGAAAAAGTAAGGGTCACGTCTATAGTGCCGTGAGCAAAACCAAAACAATCTTGTTGTGCTCAAATCCGATGGACGATGTTGAACACTTGTTAGAGGGTATGCTTGGATACCATCTATCCCTATTTGATGTCTGATTTGGTCGATTTGTGCCCCCTCCACTACGAGCTTGGCAGTTTGATCCATTCCCATCCCTTTTGCTATGAGCCTAACAAGAGTTTTACTTTCCATGAGCTCTCTCATGTCGATGATCTCTCCCCACCCTAAAGTGCACCCATTATTGATACGTAGATTGAGCTAAGCGTATGTATAAGATTTATAAATAGCATCCACATGCATTGCACGAGCCTGAAATTTTTTAGCTGTGTAAAATTGAAATATGTAACTTGACCATAAATTATTTGTTAGATTGCATCCTATTTGAACAAACTAAGGGCATAAGTTTAGTTTATATTTTTTTTTTCTAAAAAATAGGGAGAATTACAAACAAAAAAAGAGAGCCTCAAACCTATTACAATTGTATCAATTTAGTTATAAACTTATTTTTTTTGGCTAATTTAATTTTATACCTTATGTATTTATGCTACTTAAGTCCATCGGGCCAATTTAGGTTGATTAGTGTTGATGTAGCACTGCTAGTGCTAATGTGGCATTTCAAAAAAATATTTTAATAATATTTTGAATTTTTATAATTTTTTTCTTTTCTTTAATTTCCCCCTCTTCTCCTTCCCCTTCCATTAAAGCTGGCCATGTTGGCCATAGGCGAGGGCTAGGATGCTCTCACCCGATCCACCCTCGCTTGACCAGATTGAGTGAGCCCTCGCTTGCCCGGATCGAGCAAGGCTCTCATGGCCCTCACCGACACCGGGCAAGGGAGTCTCGGCCCTTGTTGGGTTTGGGTAAGGTCGTCCTAGCCCTCACCTATAGTTGACAAGGGTTGGTTGGTGACCCTTGTCGGCTCCAAGGGAAGGGGAAGAGGGAAAAAAAATAAAGAAAAGAAAAGAAAAGAAAAGATTAAAAAAAAAAAAAATTATAAGAATTTCAAAAATTATTTTAAGGATGCCATGTTAGTACCGGTAGTACCATGTCAACACCAATTGGATGGACTCAACTAACACAAATGCAAAATGTTTAAGATTGAATTGGCAAAAAAATAAAAAAGTTCAGGACTGAATTGGCACAATAATATGTTTATGGTTTTTTTTTTTTTGGTAACTCTCCCAAAATATAAAACTCCATGGTAGTTGTAAAATTCCTAATTTTCGTTATATGACATTAGATATATTTATGCAAATAAATTTGAGAGAAAATAACAAAATCTTCTAAGAAAATATTTTGAAGGAAATGCAACAGAAAATGCTAATATTTAAATAAAAGAAAATTCCAAATAAGGGCATGAAATACCCTCATTATCTCGAATAAGGGTCTAAAGTGAACTTATTTCGAATAAGAGTCTGGATCAATTATATCAGTTTTAAAGAAGGACCTGAAGTGGTTATAATTTTTTCAAATAAAGATGTAGTCTCGCTGGCTTGCTGTCCCATCGCCAGTGGGTCAGCAGCAATGGTGATGGCCAATGGGGTTGTCGGCGCCTAGCCCAGGGTCGGCGACTAGCCCTTGCCTATGGTTGACGAGGGTCGGTTGGTGACCCTTGTCGGCTCCAAGGGAAGGGGAAGAGGGAACAAAGTAAAGAAAATAAAAGAAAAGATAAAAATTATAAGAATTTCAAAAAATTATTTTAAAAATGCCACGTTAGTACCATGTCAACACCAATTGGATGGACTCAACTAGCACAAATGCAAAATGTTTAAGATTGAATTGACCAAAAAAAAAAGAGTTCAGGACTGAATTGGTACAATTGCAATGTGTTTATGATTTTTTTTTTGGTAATTCTCCCAAAATATAAAAACTCCATGGTAGTTGTAAAATTCCTAATTGTCGTTATATGACATTAGATATATTTATGCAAATAAATTTGAGAGAAAATAACAAAATCTTCTAAGAAAATATTTTGAAGGAAATGCAGCAGAAAATGCTAATATTTAAATAAAAGAAAATTCCAAATAAGGGCATGCAATACCCTCATTATCTCAAATAAGAGTTTAAAGTGAACTTATGTCAGATAAGAGGCTGAATTGGTTATATCAGTTTTAAAGAAGGACCTAAAGTGGTTATAATTATTTCAAATAAAGGTGTAGTCTCACCGGCTTGCTGTCCCATCGCCAATGGGTCGGCAGCAATGGTGATGGCCAATAGGGTCGTCGGTGCCTAGGTGAGGGTTGGCGACTCCCTCCCCCTTCCCCCCACAAAAAAAAAAAAAAAGCAAAGGCGAGGGCTAGCGTTAACTCTCTCCCAAATCTAGGCAAAGGTCACTAGTGCTGGCCCAACACTCGCAGACTTGGGTGGTGAGGTTTGGTGGCCCTAGGCGAAAGTTGCCAAGCTGGTGACCCTCACCCAAATGGGGGTGAGGGTAGGCGACCCTCACCCAGATCCGGGAGAGGGTCGCCGCCCTCTCCCGTAGGCCCTTGTCTTTAGTCGGTAGGGGTTGCTAGCCCTTGTCTAGGCATTGCCGACCCTACTTGTCGTTGTTGCTGCTCCATTGACAAGGGGATGGAGGCCACAGGCAGTATCCTGCTTGTGTTTCCCCCCCCTTTTAATTTTTAGTTTTATTTAGTATTTTTAACAAAAATATAGAAAAAAATAAAGAAAAAAAGAAAAGTTATAAAAAGACAAAATTATCATTTGCAGCTGATGAGTTTAAGCCTTATTTGAGACTATGGTCACTTTACTCATTTATTTGAAATAATGTTCATTTTAGACTTTTATTTGAGAAAATACTGGCACTTTGGACCCTTATTTGAAGCAATTTTTACTTCAGGCCATTATTTGAAAAAAATGAAGGTACTTTCGACTCTTATTTAGAATTTTCCCTTTCAATAATTGTTAATTTACAACATTAAAACTCATTGAAACTACTAGGTTTTATTTATTTTTAATTTTTTTTCGTGTGGAACAAAACTCATCGTACTGAATAAGACAGGATCAAATCCTGGTTGGGAGCAAACTGAGTGGGGAGCGAAAGAAAAATAATCTTTTGGAAGGAGAGATCGATTCCTCGTAAATTGTAGGGTCATGCGTGTCGATCTTAGAGAATAACAAAATCTTCTAAGACAATGCTTTATCATTTTTCTGAAAAAAGTTTGGAAGTAAAGTTCTATAATTCCATTATGTCTGTCATATTTTTTGGTCCGTCTTTCCTTGCTATGTTTTCGTATTCGGGTAACGATTCCGAATCAACCATCTGTGCACCAAAGACAAGGCACAGTTCGCCTCCAAAGATTAGGATTTAGGGAGATAAACGATGAATTACTCTATTGTGATTCGGTCCGAAGATTATTTCGGAAACTATTGATTTTTCAAATTAAAAAAAAAAAAACAAAAAACCTCCGGAAGGGCTTCTGAAATGCCCAAAAGAAATTATATTTATTTGGTGAAATGAAATTCAATCTCGACCGAAAAAAAAATTGCTGAGGATAAAGGGTGAAGACTACAAACATGTTGAAACCCGATGGAGACGCCACGATTAAGGGGGCCGACAAATTTTACGTGCCTGACTTGAATTCGATCGAGTATTTTTCAAAGGAGTTTTTATGACATCTATGCGTTTGACTTGGTCTTGACTTGACTAAACGAAGGTCTCATTGCGGTGTCTGCCGTTGAATTTTTCGATCCCATGATAGAAACTCCTCGCTCTTTAGTATTTAATCGTTTTGGGTCGTCCTTATGTGTGTGTTCTCTAGAAGGTGCAAAAAAAGGGCAATGAGACCGGGAGTCTATTTTTATAAATGATTTGTTTGCCTTAAATGAATATTCTCAATAATCATAATTACAATTTTGGAGTGGGTGTTAACTCATATCTCATAATAAGAAATCTCCCATCCGATGTGAAATTTGGGATGCCGCAGATTCCCTCCTATTTGATGTCTGATTTGGTCGATTTGTGCCCCCTCCGTTACGAGCTTGGTGTTCTGATCCATTCCCGTCCCTTTTGCGATGAACCTAACAAGAGCTTTACTCTACATGAGCTCTCTCATGTGATGATCTCTCCCCACCCTAGTCAAATCAAGTATTGGCTGAGTTTATTCATGAACCACACACCTGTCAGAGGGCATGCTTGGATACCATCTATTATGATTTGACCTGTTCACTGGGGCCAACTCCCTAAAAGAGTAGGTTATCACTGCAAAGTGACCATTTGGCGTTGAACTTTAGTCTAAGTGTCATATTTATCGTGGAACTTGATAAATCACAATTTTAGCTGTAAAACTTACTCTTTCATGCATTTAAGTCGTTACACCTCATTAGAAAAAGGAAGGGCCATGGACTTACGAAAGTGACCATTTGGTATTGTACATTACTCTAAGTTTCACATATAATGTGGAAATCGGTACGCCGCGACTATAGTCATAAAACTTATTCTTTCATGTATTTAAATCCTAAAAATTTATTAGAAAAAGTAAGGGCCACGTCTATAGTGCCGTGAGCAAAACCAAAACAATCTTGTTGTGCTCAAATCCGATTGACGATGTTGAACAGCTGTAGATTGGACACGTACGCAAGATCCACTAGTCGATGTTGACAAGTTTCACGAGTTAGTAGATTAGCCTGAAATATAGATGCTGTGTGGTTGCTTGGTTTTTAGTTTGTATTACTAACATATGCCTAAAAGTCAACCACCAATAGATCAATCCGAGAGAAAGTCCTCTTGATCTCTGAGTCCTCAATCCTTCCGCAATCACTGCAAGAGGGACGTGTATCCATTTATTGACTCACGTTTTGTCCTCCATTTGAAGCGATCGTCTTCTTTGAATTGAAGAAAGTTCGTCCAGAAAATAAGCGTCAATTTCCCCATTCCTTACGCCAAATCTCTGCCTTCTCAATCTATATAAACCCATCCTTGCGGATCGAATAATCACCAAGTAGAGCTGAATCAGAAAAGGTCTCTTCTTCAAGAAACAAGATGAGTTCCATCCTCACGCCAGTGTCCCTAACCTTGTCCCTTTTGTTGACCCTCTTCCTCACTTCCATCCATGCAGCTACTTTTGACATTGTCAACCAGTGCACGTACACCGTCTGGGCCGCTGCGTCGCCCGGGGGTGGGCGCCGGCTTGACCCTAGCCAGACATGGTCCTTGACTGTGAACCCCGGCACGACCATGGCCCGCATATGGGGCCGGACCAACTGCAACTTTGACGCCAACGGCCAAGGCCAGTGCGAGACTGGTGACTGCAACCGGCTCCTGGACTGCCAGGGCTGGGGAAGCCCGCCCAACACTCTGGCCGAGTTCGCCCTGAACCAGCCCAACAACGTGGACTTCCTGGACATATCGCTCGTCGACGGATTCAACATCCCGATGGACTTCAGCCCCACCACTGGTGCATGCCGCGGGATCAGGTGCGCGGCTGACATTAACGGCCAGTGCCCGGCGGAGTTGAAGGCGCCCGGTGGCTGCAACAACCCGTGCACAGTGTTCAAGACCAACGAGTATTGTTGCACCAATGGTCAAGGAAGCTGTGGCCCGACTACTTACTCCCAATTCTTCAAGACTAATTGCCCAGATGCTTATAGCTATCCTCAAGATGATCCAACCAGCACATTCACTTGCCCAAGTGGTACCAACTACAAAGTCACCTTCTGCCCCTAGAGGAGAAAGACTTTACGCAGAATAAGAATAATGAGGGGGGATTAATAAAGTAGCTCATGAGCACAATTTATAAATCGTTGTACTCTTCCCTACTTAAATAATATTATCGTCCATGATTTGTAAGTGACGATGATAATGATAATAACGCAAGTAAGTCTTCCTCTTGTTTCTGCTCCATATTATTATCAATTCTATCTAATACTGTCAATAGATCATCTAAATTTTAAAAGAAAAAATTGCTTTTTCAAGTTAGGGGACTCGAAGAGTTGATTAAGACTCACCATCAAGTTAGGGAGGGACAGACATTTGACTTTGAAGTTGGGTCAGAATTTTATTTTGTAGGCTGTCCTTGTCCACATATGTACAAGATGCATTGAAGCCAAGTCCCAATTTTTATTTGTTGTAATGGAAACATTAGTCCTGGAAATCAAAATATTCACTGAGGCAACACATTACAAATTTTTTCTTGAAAAATTAAACAAATTAAAGGCTTATCACGATGACACACAATAACTACGATCTTGATCCTATTATATAAGGTTATTCTATAAGCATACCAATAACTAATACTCAAGAATAAACGTAAACAGACCGGAGACAAGATCTTAATTCTTTTATACTAGGGTCATTATCCTTCGATAAATGAGCTTAAGGATGTCATTCAAATCCACTGTTCCTTGTCAAAAAGCGATATGTCCGACTTGGTCCATAGCATGAGCATGTTGCCAAAGCCATCAAGTAGCTGCCCCTAACGTTTTGGAAAAACTAATACGTGCCTTCGTTCACGTGCAGCCAAAAAAACCCACGTTAGTTTTTCTTTTATAGGGCGCGCATGGCAACCATTCTATTCCAGAAATAATTTCTAGAACAAAAATAGATTTTTCTATTTCTATTTCTAGAAGAGTTTCTAAGCAAAAATAACCGTTTGATAACGACACAAAATTTCTACTCTAAAAATATAAATTCGTTTGATAACGACACAAAATTTCTTCCTTTCGGACGGCGGCGGTGACGACCGGCAACCTTTAATATAAAACATAAAAATAAAAATGATTTAGTAACAAAAAAATAATGAATAAAATAAAATAAAATAAAATAAATCATAAAAATAAAATAAAAATATCATTTTATTTTAAAATAAAAATATATTTGGCAAAACACTCAACGTTTATTTTTATTTATCATAAATAAATTATTTTTAATAAATTTATTTTAATAAACTAAAAATAAAATGATAAATAAAAATAATTTATTTATTTTAATAAATTTATTTTTATTTTTAAATGAATAAAATGAATATATTTATATATTATTATTTTTATTTTTAATAAAATGAGGAGAGGTGGAGGAAGAGGAGGAGGCAAAGACGTAGAGGAGATGAGGGAGGACTCACCGAAATTAGGGTTAGTGAGAGAAATTATTTCGATTTCTCTTCCGAAATTAGAAGTAGAAAATTTTAGCTTCTAATTTCTCTTCCAAATATATTTCTCGGAATAGAAATCTATTCCGAAATAGAAAAACTGAATAAGTTTATCAAACAGATTTCTCTTCCGGAAAGCAGTGCCCTAATAAAAAATTATTTCTGAACAAAATTTTGGGTTGTCATGCACATAAGACTCTTTTTTGAAGCATGTTAATGATATTTTCTATAAAGGGACCCCGCCTTAAGAATCCGTTCATTTAAAAAGCACCATTCATCTTACATCACAACCCAAAATTATAGCCTCTCCCCCCAAAAGATTGTCCCTCGCCCTCTCCCCCTCGCCCACTCCTCCGTCTTAGTCCTCTTCTTCACACCCCTCACTCCACCACCTTCACCGTCCACAATGATGAGTCGCATCACTTAATTCATCATCTATTTTCTTTGAAATCGATCTCGACGTTCTTAAGGGTTTCTCAACAAAAGTACCTTCCGGAACATACAAAAGTTTAAAGTGTGAATTTATCTAGAATCTCCCATGAGCATCAAAATATTGTCCCCTTTGTCATCATCGAACTTTGACTTTTGATGTCGCGTAAGAATTTTATTTGGACACTGTCCTTATCCAACAGATATATTACTATATGCCTCGATTACACGCACGCAAAGCGTGAGAGAAATCATTCTACATTAAAAATATTCACCGATAGAACAGGTGAAATTTTTTTTCTATAAATGAACCCACCATTGTTTGGCCGAGTCTAACTTCTATGAAGTACTGGACACCACCTGTCTTCATTTACATAAAGAAAAGACACAGTTTAGCCCTTGAAGGATTTATATCATTGAAGCATGGCTTGTGATGTTTTCTATAAATAAATCCCCCTCGAGAATCCACCCCTTCATGTTCATTTACAGCACCAAATTAAAGCTAACTCCTCCCCACTGGAAGATACGTCCCTCACCCTCCTCTCCGTCCTCCTAGGCCTCTTCGTCACGCCCTCCCACTCCACCACCACCTTCGTTCGTTGGCAGCAACTGCCCCTACACCGTCTGGGCCGCTGCCATCCCAGGCGGTATGGACCATCGACCTTCCCCAAGGCACCTCCGAGGCCTGCATCTGGGGCAGGACAAACTGCAGCTTTGATGCTAGCGGCCGGGGCCATTGCCAGACCGGCGACTGTGGGAGCGTCCTCCAATGCAAAGGATTGGGTGCGCCCCCCAACACCCAGGTTTGGTACTATCTAGACCAAGAGCACCTCCAAACGGATCTCTTCCATATCTCCCTAAACGACGGCTTCAACGTCCCCATCCAAATTATCCCTACTGAGTCGTCGGCGCAGTCGGGGTGTTTTACGCTCGAGTACGCGGGCGATGTCAAGGGCCAGTGCCCAAACGAATTGAAGGATCCCCGCGGGTACAATAACCCGTGCGCGGTGTTCAAGATCGATGAGTATTGTTGCCCCGCGGGCAAATGCAGCCCGACGAATTATTCTGAATATTTGAAGAACATGTGCCCCGATGCTAAGACATACCCTGCAGACGGCACCAGAAGCGCAACTTGTCCCGGTGACTTGACCCATTACGTGGTCGTGTTTTGCCCGAGGAGGTAGTCTTGTTTTCCCTTGCAAGATGTTTGGAAGCGAGAGCTCCGGCGGCAAGGTTTTCGGCGAAGCCGTGTCGCTGAAAGGAGAAGATATAACTTGTATGGATGATGATGCTGAATGTATAGGAGAGTAGAGAGAGAGTTGAGAAGAGCAACGAAGCGATCAGTATTGCCGGGTGACTTCCTTGAGAACGTGCTCTTATACACCGAACATTTCAAATAAGATTGACCGGTTGTCTTATTGGCATGGACAAGATCGATCAGAAGTATAACTACACCCCTTCTCAAGAGACAAAAACAAACAAATGCAATGTGTCAATGCATGGTTGAAGTAGTTATTTGGACGTTTCAGGAGATAAAGATATCGTTAGTATCGTACTTTTTGTATGATATTCACTTGAGTCTCATAACTTTTGTTTTAGATCACTCAAATGCCATAACTTCTAAAAGAAGTTCACTTGAGTGTCATGACTTTCGATCAATCATCTAAATGCCAAAAAATTTTAAAAATGTTTACTCAAGTGTTGGAAATTTGAAGTGATATAATACTTGTGGTTAACGTCTTTAAAAAGTCATGACACTCAAGTGATTAGTTGAAAAGTTATATAATACTCAAGTGATTGGAAAAAATAACTTATGATATTAAAGTGAACGCTATATATAAGTTATCAAATTTAAGTAATTAGGAAAAAAAAGAAGTTATAGTACTTAACTGAACACCATACGAAAATTATGAAATTTGTAATGACCTTTTCCTGATATTTCAATGCCAGTTTTCTTCCTAACTCTTATATGGAGGTAGGGCCTTTTTCCAATGTATACTTGCTTCTTTAATTGAAATTTTGACTTCGGTTTCGATGAATCAACGCAGGTGCGGTTAGCAGAAACCAAGTCCAAAAAGAAGGAAGTTTAGCGCTAACATGGATTCAGCATCGTAGATAGAGGTCTAATTCTGAGGCATGGGAAAAAGGAAAGAAAAAAAAACAAAAGAAATAATCAGAGTGTTACGATCATATTTTCTTTTATGCTTAATTACCTAAGTAATATAACAACAAAATCATCGGAGTTACTAATTGAGTGGAGCTGAAAACTCCATTGCATAAAATATAGGGTGAACGCGAACCTAGAGTTATGTCTTTGTTTCTTTTTTTAAACAAATATGTAAAATAACCCTTCATCGATTTTAATCATTCTCTCATAATCAGTATAATTGTTTGAAAATATTTATTATAGTTTTGTAAAATTTATTTCCCTTATGATTATAAGTTCTGATGTATGTTTTGATGTCTTAAAATCGCAATTTTTTTATAGCTTGTTATAAGTTTTTTAAGTAAATATTTATGTTAAAAATATATCTTAGTAGTTAATGCATTAAAAATAATTTTTATTAGTTAAGTTTACTCGATACTCAATTAGAATGATTGAAAATTCACTGGTTTTATTATTTATCCATTATAATGATTAAAAATTAAGATTAATATTTTAACAATTACAATTTGACTTGAATATAAATATCAGTAAATTATGATTTACATATTCACACTTATATGATCATTTTTGACATAGAGAAAACACAGTCAAAGCTATTCCTAGTCAGTATTTACATAGGATACCCTTTCTTCTTTTTTCCGCGGGGGGTCCCCGAGGGGGGGGGGGTGGATTTGGGGTGCTGTTGCCGTGGTTATGGAGCTAGCTTTTCTTGATTTGCATTATTGATGTGTATGAAGGAATAATTGTTGTGATTAAATGATGTGGAAATATGAAGAATTAATTATGCGTTTTGTCATAAATTACTACAACCCAATACATTGCGCAAGATAGAAGACAATTTCAATATTATTTGAGAATATTATATTTTGTAGCGAGGCGATAAAAAAGTATTAAAATGATCAAATTTTATTCATGATGCACTGCTCATACAGTATATGGTTAATACCACAAAAAAAAAAAAAAAAAAACTTAAAATTGGCGTATTTATGATCAATTTACCTTAAATTAATTTTTTGACCACAAAAATCCAAAACTAGTATATATATGATAAATTTACCCTTAGTTTATGTTAAATTAAATTAATATAACAAATTGGTATATTTACTCCTAAATTAGTACACCCATCAATTTTCATATATCATTCAATTCAGTAATATAACGGTAAAATTTAATAGGATTTAACAGGGGATAAATTTGTCACAGATTTATTAATTTTGGATTTTTTGTGGTCAAAAATGAATTTGGGATAAAATTTGTTAAAAAATGTATTAATTTGAGATTTTTCGTGATATTGAAATTATTATATGATAGTAACAATATATATATTATTAATACCACAAAAAACTCAAAATTCATATATTTATGATAAATTAACTTTAAATTAATTTTTTGACCACAAAAAACACCAAGCTAGTAAATTTATGATAAATTTATATTTGTTAATTCTGTTAAATTAAATTAATACTAAAAATTGGTATACTTACTCCTAAAGTGTTAATAATTATGCATAATTTAATTTAATAATTTGACGGTAAAATTTAACATGAATTAATAGAGGGTAAATTTATCATAGATTTATCAATTTACGTTTTTGGTAGCCAAAAATAAATTCGGGATAAAATTTGTTTAAAGATGCATTAATTTCATATTTTTCGTGATATTAACCTTATTATATGACAATAACGAAAAAGAAAAAAAAAAACTTATATAACAAGTAACTCCTAACCAGAGTCGGCTTAAAAGATTCGGCCTCCCTAGTCGGCCCACCTACTGCCTGCTCCTTTGATAAATCCAGGTCCAGAAGAAAGCAGAGCGCAGAACGGAGAAACAAGACCCCGTCCGTCTGGCCACCGCGAGAACCGATTCGGAACCGAACGGAGGAAAACCTCGTCCGTCCATCCCTCCCCTCTTCTCGATCGAGAGGGATTGCAGGTGCGTATTCCGGTTTCTCCACCTCGATCGCAGCTCCGATCGTTCCTCAATCGTCCTCAATCGTCGTCGTCCGTCGTGCGTCCCGCGTCCCGCGTCCCGCGTCCCGCGTCCGCTTTTGTTTTCGATCTGATTGTTGCGGCTTTGATCGGTCCTCCCGATGCGGCCGTCGAGTGATTTTCCGGCAATCGCCCGCTGTTGTTGTCGGAGTCGCTTCGCTCGATTAGTCGGCCGATCGTGCTGAGGTGGAAAGACGTGAACTTTGCCGATTTCGCTGCTGTTGATTGGTTTAGTTTCTTGAGTTGAAAGTATTTGGGCTGAGCTTGCGTGATGTTGCTCGTCGTGCTTATAGCTTGAGCTGTTCTCGCTGTGAGACGTTGATTGCTGACTTACCTAGTCATTTCGGCACAGATTCGTTTGTGCCCGGCATCGAATTTGGGGAGAGGCTCCGGCACATTGGCCGCGGGATCGACGACGCGTTAGACAACCATGGCGCTGCAAGAACAGCTGAATAGATTCAAGAAGCAGCAGGAGAAGTGTCAGTCCACTCTCAGCAGCATCGCGTCTTCCAGAGCAGGAAGCGTGAGGACTCCGGTGAAGCCCATGCCTGCAGCCCCTGCGCGGGCACCACTGCCCGCCGTCAAGTTCTCGGATGATACCGAAAGACTTAAATATATCAATGGTATACGCAAAGCGCCTGTAGGGGCTCAGATGAAGCGCGTCATCGACATCTTGTTTGAGGTAATCTAAACTTCTCTCTCTCTTTCTCTCTGTGTGCGTCCGTGTGTGCAGGAGCATCATGCATTTGTATGCGTACTCCATTGTGGTCGCATTCTAGTGATAGTTGTCTTTTATCACTCTTCTATTGGCTACTAATGATTATTGACACGTACAACAAATTGAATAAGTTTTGGAACGGTTGGCTTGGCTCTGCAATTGATTTACTTGACATAGGGTAGCATGCATGATGGATTTGTCATTGGTTGGACTTAGAGGTTCATTAATCATTGATTGGAGAATCGGTGAAATATTTCTTAAATGTTGTGTGATGGTATGTACTGATTTTCCGGGAGCAGTGAATTTTATCTGTTTGATAGAGGACTTGGGCAGTCTTAGTAGTTCGGGTGTCAAACAACAGCCATGGGCAAATTGAGCACCTTTCTTGAGTGCCATCTTATTGAATGGAGGCAGTCTTCCAAAGTTGTCTTGGTTTAATAATGGAATTATTAACAAGCAATTTTGTCTACCTGCTGCACATACTTCCAGATGTTTTGAGTCTTGACCTTCCAAATTAGATTGTGTTTATGGTACCAGAAGTCCCTCGCACCCTTCAATGGCAAAAATCTCTCATCTAATTCTCTTTTTGCTGTTTTTCTTCTTGTCATTTTTTTTTTTTTTTTGGCTGCCCCCTTCTTGTCTTTCCTTGTTGTTTCCCATCTCCCTCCATAATGACTCCTCAAGTTCGGTAAAACATTACCAAACAATGCTTAGATCTGAGACCTAGAGTACATACTATCTGAACGCTCTTCACTAATTGAAATGAATGTTTCCAGACAAGGATGGGACTTACACCAGAGCAGATAAATGAAGCATGTTATGTCGATATGCTTTCAAATAAAGCTGTCTTTGACAGTTTGGCAAATAACCCGAAGGTACACTATGATGGCCAGCGGTTTTCTTACAAGGTACATTTTCCTGGGAAGCTCCTCTGTTGTTTAAATATATACCATGCTTTCTTAAGGTGATAGTTTGGTTTTGGTTTTTGAATCGCCTCAGTCAAAGCATGATGTGAAGGACAAGAATCAGCTACTGAAGTTGATAAGAAGCTACACGGAGGGCATTGCTGTCATTGACCTTAAGGATGCTTACCCAACAGTGATGGACGACTTACTGGTACATCCACTTTGATCGTGTTCTCCTTTCCTTACTGTACCTCAAGTCTGGTTTTCCTTTTTCTAATAAAACAACTATGATAAAAGGCAGCTGAAGTTAGTTTGCTAGGGTAGCATGCAATGGCTTTATCTGAAAGTGGGCTGAAAAATATGTTTTTGAGAGTACTGTGTAGTCTTTGTAGCTTGCCACTAGATTGTTGCTGGGGTAAATGATTCATTTTTTGCATTTCATGTAATGTTCTATATTTACAGGGTAATAAACTGAAATGACGCTGAATGAATGTTGGAGTTCCTGCCATGTCATTCTTGCTGTTTGAAATTGATTGGATAGTTGTTCTAGTTGACTATTGGACCCAATAACACATATGCACTTACTACATCAGAACACAACCAGCAACTGGTGAGACAATGTTTCATGTTTTACCTAAATTTCCTGTTATCATGAGGAGGTTCTTATCATAATCTGAATTAGTTTGTTCAGTCTCTATTGTCGTTTAATTTTAGTTTCTACATTAATCGTTGTGGGGACGTCCACTGGTTAAGCGTTCAGTATACAACGAGGCTTAAAAAGTATATGATTTTCGTTTTTGTGTTGGGCCAGAAATGACAAATGGAGTTCTTTGTTATGCATCTTGATTTCTACGGTGTATGTGTATACAGGCCTTGAAAGCTGCTGGTCAAGTATGGCTCCTATCGAACTTCGACTCTCAGGAGGATATTGCCTACCCAAACGATCCCAAAGTGCCCATAAAAGTAGATGACGATCTGAAGCAACTCTTTCGGAGTATCGAATTACCGCGGGACATGATTGACATCGAGAAGGATCTTCAGAAGAATGGCATGAAACCATCAACAAACACAACGCAGAGAAGGCTTGCGGCTCAAATCCACGGGATTTCGCAGAAGCCCAAGGTCAAGAAGAAGAAGCATGAGATCAGCAAGAGGACGAAGCTCACCAACTCTCATCTTCCAGAACTCTTTAAGGATGTCAGAGATTCCTGAAGGACGGAGACGCAGAAGCTGTCCTCAAAAAACAAATACCTGAGGATTGCATGGACGACGGTCTTTTTCCCCGTGTATCTTTGATTGTTGTACTCACCGCGTGCTTGTTTTGGATCATTGATCTCGACCATAATCTGAATCATACAGTCGCAGAGTTCTTAAAGTCAGATTCATCCAAGTTTGAAGGAGGCAAACGGAACCGATGATTAGAACCCGATCAGATCAACAGAAGACCAATAGCAAAGCACTCGTAGCTTGTAATGATGGTCCTGTCTCTCTGCGTCATTAGCGTGGACAGTCTTAAGTTATCCGACGTCCTCGTTTGACTAAGGTTCGGTTCACGAGCCACTGCGACTTAGTCTTACAAATTGTAGGACATGTGAGGGATATTCCCATCTCTCAGGATTTGGCCCAAGGCCTGAAAACTCAGCCATTTGAAGAAGTCAAAAGCAAAAATTGGAGAACTTAAGCTTTCGGATGGTTTTCTAGATGCTCGCCGCCATTTATATCTGAACTCGAAAATATCGATTCTCGATAAGAAAAACAACACGTGGTGAGCCCGTTCATGTTCCCTGGTACGTCCTCGAGAACGCTAATCCGGGTTCAGGTTAATTTGGATGTTAATAAAGGTTGAGACGCTTGTGGACGCTAATCCGGGTTCCTTATAATAGTAATATAAAGAGGAGTAAGTTGGGGAGAAAAGATGGGAAGAAAATGGTGTTAATCGACATCACGAGACAATGTAGCGTGACCATCGCCTAATCATCCTTCCGCACGGTTTCACGCAATGTCAACATATGAATAATTATAAAACAAGGCGCCAATCCTCCAACCGCCCTTTAAAATCGGCCGTTTATTTCCTCGTCCACTCGTTTGCGCTTCTCTTTCCATCGAGCCAATAGCAGCCATGCTCATCCAAGCTCCCGGCTGGAGCTCTGTTCTGGCTCGCCTCTCGTTCTTCCCCAACCACCGCCGCCGCCGGGGCCCCGTGTTATCGCGATTCGGATCGTTCAACGGTGAGCCTGAGCTCCTGACGTGGAGTGTTGCTGCTTGGACGGGGTTGTTTTCGGGGGTTTATTCAGAAAACCGAGTTAAGGGACTGCGTTGGTGCTGTCGCGCGGTTCCGGACAACGTCCGGGGTTCTTTTGATTGACTCTGACTTCGTGTGTTGTGTTGCATAATTCTAGTTAGGGGAGCGATTGGAGTAGCGGGCGCCTATTTTGTGCGGAGAAAGGACTCTCGGGCGAGGATTTCGGCGTGCGGGGATAGTCAGTCGAATGCGGACGGGCAGAGGAAGAGGTACATTAACGTTAGTTGTTTCTTGGCGATGTGCAGTTGCTCTTCATACTCTTTTGTAACTCATGTTCATGTTTAGCTCCTAGTTGCTTTTTCTGGGTTATCTAGTTGCAACGTGAAAATTAAGTGGATGGAGGGCACAGAGAATGGGGTGGAGATATGGAAATAGTACATTTGCAATTTATGAACTATAATGCATAATTGCTGAAATTTGCGCACAGGTGTAAGCAGCGGAAGGGCAACTAGCAGCCCCTGTCCCGCCGGTTCTTCTAAAAATTATCATGCTGCTCTGTTTTGGAGCAAGGAGTATGGTATAGTGAATTAGGTGTGTTCGATGCGGGAATGGCTGCACCTTCTGCTTCTGTAGTACCTTTGTCTGTAAAATGGTTAACAATATTCGATAGAAATTGCTTTCATCTATATGCCGGAACATGTCTCTTAAGAGAAGAAAGAAATTTGCTTGAAAGTAAGCGGGAGGTACATGCGGTTTCTCTTCCATCAGGTCTTGTTCTTAGGCTATAAAAAAAATTAGCAGTACCGTATGGTCGGTAGCCCTCTTCTTCTGTGTGATATAGTTTGGCCAATAGTTACCTATTTAGGGTTGGTGCTCCTTCCTCACCGTTTAAAATTTCAACTAGATCGCAGGTCAATACTGGTTTTTCCCCTTCTCACTTGGAGTAATCTCTTTGGTGAAAAGTTTTTGAAGATGTAATCTCACATTTTAACTGTTTAAGTGACGTGTTCAACTGAAAAACATTGGGTGGTATGTGATTGTAAGCTCTGCTTCTTGTCTTTTACTTGACCATATCAACATCATCAAATATTTTGCATGTCTTTTACATATGAGAAAAGTGTTTGAAAATTCTATATTGATTACTGGTAAGTGATACGTTTCAATCAGTATACCATATGAAGGATCTAATGACAATTAAATACCCACCTTTGTGGTTAGAAAACCCACTTTTTGACACAAAGGGCATAGTTACTTGTGTGTACCTTCAATGATTTAGTTGAAACTCTTACCTACATTTTCAGTACTATCACTATAAATGTATGAATTGGTTGTGGCATTTTATTTACTGGTCATGTTTCATTCTTCCTAGAGATGTTGTGGAGCACATATGTTTGCTAAAAGCTAAGGATAACCTAACTGATGAGGAAGAGAAGGATATGCTGGATTATCTGTATACATCCCAATATCGAATGGGCGGCATTGTTGCAATATCATTAGGTCAGTTCCTCTTCCATGATCTTGCTGATGCAGAAGTGCCCGGGGCACTGTGCTGCATTCACCTAATGTTTGCTTGAAGCTTCTGGTTAGCTGCTTAAGTCATTTTGTGACTCTACTGGTAGTCTTAAAAAGTTTTTGCTCTAAGTTGCGTAGACTGTTTCATGCGTGGTTGCCTATTGACATTTCACATACTTCCTATGCTAACATATGCATCACGGTAACTCCTGTAGGACGTATCGATGATGATAATCCGGAAAGATACACGCATGCTGTTTTTATGCGTTTCCAGAGGAAGGGGGACCTATTAAAGTTCTACGAGAACCCTTTCTATTTGGGAGTTCTTCAGAAGCATGTGATGCCTTACTGCCATGTATGACCCTGCATATGACTGACCACCAATACTTGGTGCCTATACTGCTTTCGGTCATTATATCTGGTGATAGTAAATTTTGCACTATTCAACTTATCTCTTTTCTGTTTTATCTACAGGAACTACTTAATGTTGATTATGAGTCTGAAGTAGAAGACGATATCCTTTCTATATTTAGGAAAGGAGAGGTAGAAAGATCCCTAGCACAGAGTTTGATCATTTAATGTTTTCGCAATTCTCTTTAATTCTCTTTTGGGTAGACAGATATTGTTGTTTTTACTATTTAAATTTTTAAATCGTGAAGGAGTCCAAATAACTTTTTGAAACAGGAGTTCAATTATGGTGAGGAATTTGTTTTGTTGGTTGAGTTGAAGGATGATGCGCTTGGTGAACTTGCAGAAGATGCAATGTGTTCTCTGCATAGAATAGCCACGGAGTCACCATCCTTGATAGTCCAAGTTTCTCAAGGTGCGATCTTTGAACTGAACCTTGTGCACAATATAGCTTCATGCGGTTTTATTGGTCTTTTCAGTCTCTAAAATGGAGGCTAAATAGCTGTCAACTGAAATACGTCATTGGTGCTCTCAGTACTCTTTTCCCTTTTAGCAGAAAATTATTGCACCCTGGTCTCGGTAACCGTTGCTTTCATTGATTTTAACTTTCAGGGTTGAATTTCAATTCCACCAGTAATATGAAGTACACACATGGCGTTGTGATAAGATTCCGTTCAAGTGAGCTCTCATTTGGCTTTCTTTCTTGTCAGATGGCATGAAACTGCCTTTCAGAATTGTGCTAATTGTGTTTTCACTTTATTCTTTTGCAGTTGAAGCCTTCAAAATATTTGTTGGGAGCACAGAGTACAAACATGTGAGGAACTCGACTTAGAATAATGGTTTTCTGACCTCTAGACATTTGTTCATTTTTTTTTCACCATGAGTTTAGAGTTACACGCAAGTACTGCCTGACCCTTTTCCCTCACGAGAAGCAAATGATGTTCAATTATTCCCATCTTGACCAGCAGCCGTCCTTCTCATTCTTGTCTTTCTGCACCTGTTTTCCCAATTCCTGTTTGCTGAAAAGTAAAATTTTTGATTTTGAGACTTTGCTATTTGCAAGTGGCAAGGATTGCAAGACTTTGACTTAATATTTTCATACAGATCTGGAGCTCCAAATTCCAGCCAATCACTAGGAAAACGCTTTCCATTCATTTTTCAATTGATCCTGTGGGCACAGAACTTATGTAGATTGGAGTCATTTGAAAAAAAATTGCAGATCCATTCCCTATCATTTAAACGGTGAACTTTGAAGGCAAAATGCTCCTCTGCCAGCTTCCAAATTACTTTTGGGTTGGAGCTATTCCACTTCTCTAAAAGAAAGCATCCAGGTGAGTACACTGCCTCTACCTTTTTTTTTTTCAGCCCAGTATTTTCTTCCCTTCACTGGCTTCTCTGTGGCGTATTTGTGCAAATTCACTTGCTATTAGTTAGGCATATCTGCGTGTCTCCATGTGCATGTACCTCTGCATGACAATCTTGAATGACTTTGATACTTGATGCCGGTACTTTTCTCAATGCTTCTCACCATTATAATTCTTATATGTTCGTCCTTTTCTATTGCACCAACCTGCAATGAGTGGATTTGATGTTCTTTTTTATGAAGAACTGCTCTCACCGTGGGGTTTTTTTGTCTCCATTTCCATAATTTTACGAAATGAGGGCCAAGATCTGCCAACTTGGGGTCACCTTCTCTTGGCTAATTTGTCATTTGAGTTCTTAGTAATTGAAAAGTCAACCTATCTCATTTTAAAAGATCTTGATGGAGAAAATGGTGTTTGCGTACACGGATGTATTTTTTTCATTTGTCTTTTTATGCAGCTGTCTCCAAATCCCATTACTCATTGGACCCAAATTTGATTTGAAGAGCCAATGAATTTCTTTCTCATCCTTTTGCACGGATGTGCTGCACGAGAGACTCATGGACATTCGCAGTCCTTGGCTACCTGATGCGATGCCTCTATTCTTATTCTATTAATTCTTCTCCACGTGCTGACGAGGAAAAATTTGTCAGATGGAAGTTGTATCTGTTCAATCTTCCCATTCCGACTATCCTGTTGACCATGGAATTTAACACCCTTAGATGCATCCAAATTTTTTCTTTCACCGCTAAAATGAGCACAATGAGCTCTTTACAAAAATATAGTGTCTTCTGTTCTTAGATAAAATTTGGAACTGCATAAGAAGGCGGCACCTGACCTTCTGGCTACGACTAGCAATATGAGATAGTGCAGTAAATTATTTGCTATTCTTTTAAAGTGCTTAGTTTTAACTTTATTAGCTGATAGTATACTTTAATGGCTAACACATGTATGTCTATGACTCAAGTTGGTCAGTCATGTATTATAATTTTAGTCCGCCTCTTCTCTTTCTTTGTTTTTTTTTCCCTCCAATGCTTGACCTTCATCATTTTTCGATCTTTTTGCTGCCTATATGTTTTCGGAAGACAATTTATTTTTGTAGGTATTAGCACAACAGGAATGTCAACCACTGTTTTTGCTGGATCATATGCAGCCCTTCTGAAGTAAGGGCTCAGGCGGCTAAGTTATAATCGGTTTTAACTGCATATATTGCTTTGCAATTTCTGTTTGATACAGTTGCAAGTTTCTAGTGAAATACACACACTTACATTCCTTTTCAAAAGTGTATCTATCAAACAATATACATCACACCCTGAAGAAGTTTACAAATGAAGAGAAAAGATGGCTATTATCTGCAAAACTTTGCATGACCAACACGGCTTAGAGAGAGATTAGTTGTGAAGCGGATTTGGTCCCCCGGGAACTTCTCTCTTGGAAACTCCATAAACTGGGTCGATCTCATCTTTGCTGTTGTTGTCTTCGAAGGCTTTTGTTGAGACTTGCTGTGCGTACTTCAGAAAGAACTTAGCTGTCAAGGATCTATGTGATTCATCACCTGTTCTCTGGATAGAGCGGCAACTGGAGAGCTGAGCGATGATTAACATGGTCGTTAACAACAGAAACATCAACTTAGAGCCTGGTGTTTTCATGAATACAATGAATACTGGTGAGAATAGAGAGAATGGAATGGTTTTGCTGAGAAGTTTGTCTATCTGAGTCTGTTTCCCTAACGCAGGCAGTTTCTGAGCTCTTAAATATAAGGTGCGGCGACCTGTGGTGCAGAAGAAGCCAAAACTAATAATTTGAAATTATCCCTTTCCAAAATGACGTAAACAACCTCATTCTTTGGTTTTAATCTGAGTTTTTGTGAAAAATTCCTTGATTGGCAAATCTTAACATTCAAAATTAGCCTTGAGCTCCACATTTTTGATGCACTCTATCTTGCTTATGGTGATTCAAAGGTGTTGGAGGAGTGTCTAGATTAACATGCAGTAGAGCTAGAGTAGAGATTAACCAGATCATTACTTTGTTGAACATGAGTGTTGATCTTGAGGCTAATTTGGTCCTTGTACAATCACTTGAGTTCCAATTGGGGTTGCTGGGTCGTTGACTTTTCTTATTGTTGGATCCAAATGGAGCCAGTTTCGGATTTGATAGTGAAAATTGATATGTTGTTACTATCTTGATTGGAGGACCAATTAAGTTCCTTGCAGACGCGTGTCGCACTATTCTTTGATCAGGTGGTGTCGTGCAAGGAAATAGATTGAATAGTCTGACGGAAAATTGAATTAGTGGTTGTGGAAAGAGTTGGAGTTATCGAATCGGGAGTGTCTCTAAGTCAATAAAAAGGAAATTAAAAGTGATGGATGGCAATCCTTAGACAAAAAGATAGGTTTCTACGTGCATATGAATAAATTTCTCAAGAAACCTGGCTGGTCATTTGTTAATCTCACACATGTATAATTACCTCATCTCAAGCACATCATTTATACGGTTTTTGGGTCTTATATACGTACACATGTACTCGGCAATTCACGTATATTCTATATTAATTACGTGGACTAAGCTCCCATGCGTCCATGTCATGGACATCAAGTCTAGGAGCCTTCAGCACGCCATTGTTATTCAACTTGGAGCTTTCATTAGTCTTCGTTCTTAGTCATCTCCATGTAATCGAAAGTAAAACTCTCTCTCTCTCTCTCGCTCTCGTTCTATTGGAAATGTGAACCGAAACCAACAAAAGGGACTCCCAATCGGTCTAGTTTACCTTGGAAACATCTGGTTGTTTAAAGATGAGTAATCACTCGCTTAGACAGGCTAATTCACTTGTTAGTTTTGCAACGCCGATGTATCGGAGACCTGTAGCATGTCCGTCGCCGAAAGATGCCTACTCTAGTCTACTCTAGTCCGTCACTAGTCTCTGCGTATGATCAAGCTTCGGATGTGCCAGTACTGTAGCTAAATCGACAGAGAATTGCTCTGTCGAGGTCGTCATGCATGCATGTGACGGAAGGTATTCTTTTTTTTTTTTTTAATCTTTAGTGGACCGACCATATAGCAATTTGCGCACATAAAGTATTAAGCGATAGCAACATTTTAACCCCCTTAGATGGCATAGAATGACAGTTGATTGCAACGGGGGCATATTAAACTCGATATGAACATTCTTATGCAGGGAGGTCTAGGCGTAGAAATATAGATAAAATAACATATCAGTGGTGGAATTTTAGGCGTAGGGGTCATTAATCAATGTGATAAATCATTAGTTTAGGATTATATTCTCATTCTATTGGAATTCTTGGATTGCCTGCGTGAGACGCAATGGTCCCGGCATTAATTGACTGCAATTATAGGTACATCAGTCGAAGGCAAGTGTTGCAATCCTTGGAAGATATGGTAAAGGAAGCTGCCACAACTACCCTTTTGGCTTATATCTCGGATGGTACTTCGAAGTCCACTGTTAAACAAGAGGACTTTTTGACCAAACCCTGATTTTGTGACATTATTGGAGATTTAGGCTGCAACAAAAGTCTTTCGTTTCATTTCATTTCATCAACTGGACTGAAGGAGTTTGAATTAGCACGATGCACCAAAGTTGACTGATGATATTACCAGAGTGCGCTACTGATAAAAGATATGATTGTCCATTGATGATTTGAGTCAAGATTGAACTATCGAAAGATTGGTCTTTTTATTTGGCCTACGACAATGAGTTAAGATGTTTTTAGCAACGCTTCTATTTTCGGAAACAATTTTTGTTTAGAAATAATTTTTTTCATCTCTATTTCTTGGACAAATTTTTAAACGAAGAATGCATTTGATACGATCTTAAAATTTTTATTCTTGGTATAAAAGAATAACGTAAACACATTTGGTGTGGCCTTTTTTTTTTTTTGTGACGTCGATTTTTTTTTTAGTTTTAAAATAATTTTATGATATTTTCCTAATTATTTTGATTTTTTTGTTTTTTTTTTTTTTCCTTCACTTCTTCTTTTCTCCTCTTGCCGACCGGTCATTGACCAACACCAAGGCCCATTGACCGGCTAGAAGAGAAAGAAAAAGGAAGGAAAAAGGAGTTTGGGACACTTGAATGTCATAACTTGAAAAGGATACTTACTTATAACTTTGAAAGATACAGTTAAATGGAACAGAACACTTAAGTATCACTCAGTGAAAATTTGGCCAAATGATCGACGTGGTAATTTTCCGCAAGTTTGGTCCAAAATGGCGTTGTTTTGCACGTTAACGTGGTGAGAAAATAAAAACGACGCTGTTTCGTGTCTCGATGTGTAAATAATAATATAAAAATTAATTAAATTAAATTTAAACTTAATTTTATATTCTAAAATTTTAAAACTAAAAATTTAAAAAAATTTAATTTTTTTTTAAAAAGGGAGGCCGAAGGGGGCGGTTGAGGGCTGAGCTCTCGCCGCCACTGCTCCCTTTTTTAAAATTTAATTTTAAGTTTTTAAATATTTTAAATAAATTAAGTTTAAATTAAATTTAATTAATTTTTATATTATTATTTACACATCGACACGAAACTAAGATCGTTTTTGCATTTTCTCGCTATGTCAGCGTGCAAAACGACACTATTTTGGACTAAACTCACCGGAAAATGATCACGTCAGCCATTTGGCTGATTTTCGGAATGGCACCTAAGTGTTCCATTTAACTTCGAAACCGGCACTTAAGTATACATTTTCGAAATTATGACACTTAAAAGTATTCTCCCGTGCCAAGTTATGGCACTTGGGCTGTTCTTCTGCCAAGGAAAAAGAATAAAATCACCTTGTTTCAAAAATTGTTTCCAAGAATAAAAATGTAAATTTTTTTTATTTCTTATTTCTGTTTTAAATCTATTTCCTGATTACTTTTCTATTTCAGGGAATAAAAAAAATTAATTGACGTTACCAAAATGATTTATATATATTGGTTTCGGGGAACAAAAGAGTAGAAAAATTAAAAAATTGAAAATGCTATCAAACAGATTCTTAGTAGTTTAAGATATCATTTAGTTGGAACAATTAGTATAAGAATTTATTTGTATGGTCGCGTTAGTTGTCCTAAACAGTTGAAGTTCTGTTTGGATTGCACTTTATGTTAGAGGGATATCCGCCACATCGAAGCTAGAACTTGCAAGCGTGCTCACTCATTACATGTTGATGAGAGAATTATTATAGGCCACCAAAGTGAATAATGAGGACCGACAAATTGATGCTGATGAAGATTGAACCATCAAATTTCAGGATCGAGACGTTATATACCACACTATCTCTATTGGTGCGTCATCAAGTCACACTTTGTCGATACATTGAGTGATGAATCAATTAAATGAATCATAAGCCAAATCAAGTCTCAAATGTTATGAAATATGCTTGCACAGCAGGTTAATACCATCTGGGGAGATCTAATTTAGAAAACAACTCGCTCAGGTTGTAACTATTATAGCATAAAGCCGGGCACTGTGGTCACTATTTATGGACACGGAGCTTGTTATGGGGAGATTTCGCAATCTGACTAACCGCGGTGCATGTCCTTAGGTTGTCGGGCAACTTATAATGTACATTCGACTTGCGCTGTGGCCGAGGTCCAACTTAAGGGTTGTAGGGATAGATATGAAGATTATGCATGTACTGAAAAACAATGATTATTGGGTTAGCTTTCAGTCCTGTAGATATATTACACTGGGGATCACCTAGAGAAATGCCAGTGCTATAATGCGTGAGAGTACACTTTTACTCACCTTATAAAGTGAGTAAAGCAGGGAACTTCATGTTTAAAGAGTGTCTAGTTTGGATTGAATGCTTACAATAGCATGCATGTCATTAAGGGAAAAAAGGTGGAAAAGTTCAGCGTAATTCTGCAATTCTGGTGAAAACCACTGCTTAAGATTTTACTTTCACATGAAGTAAAAGGACTTAGTATTTTAAATAGTGTAAAATCATGGTCCCACGACATCGCCACGTAAGTGAATGGTCCCAACTTCATCAGCCTGCTTCGCAATATTTTGTGCTTATTTTAGATCAATTGAAATTTTGTTTGGTCTAATCTCTGCGGGTTCAATTAACTACGATCATCGGTAAACTCCCATAAAATTTTCGAAGGTTAGTTTGTTTCAAGATAAAATATTGACAGGATCCTTGAGAAAATGCCCCTTTAAAAGGTTTATGTAAATAAAGGTGGTGAATTATGCCGTTCATCTTTCAAAATGCAAAAATCAGTTTGAGAAATGCTCAACCTGTTTTAATAAGCTGACTTTTTATTTTCTGAGGAGGGCCACAGGTAATAAACTTGCCCACCAAACAGGGTAGCGAGCTCATCTCGTGCAGTGAATTTCAACGTATCATACTTGCTTTCCACCAAGTTCCGTTTCAATGAGTTTACAATTAAAATAATGCTCTTTCAAGGTATCAGAAGACCTGTATCTCCTCTCACCCAAATACTGCCGGTCACAGTCAATGTCCAGCAATTTCCAAGAACTTGAAAATTCTATATCTATCAAACGGGAAGTCCAAATTGCCATCCGTGAAATTCTACGGTTTCACGACACACCGAAGTTTTTTTATCACATGATTTCATAGTTCAATAGCCTCTTGAATTGACCCAGCAACCTAAAATCCATGCTGATCTGAAACTATAGCTCAGCTTAACGATGGAAATCTTTTTAATTGGATGAATCAAAGCTTCGAAATCTTACCAAACGCTTTGAAAGGCAAGTAATCCGGCCTGTCAAGATCTCGGAAGCGTGCATGGACCGAAATCCCTTTCTTCGTCTCTCTTGAATTTCCACTCTCTTCTATTTTTCTCGTTTTTTTCCTTGTTGGTTGCTCTCTCTCTCTCTCTCTCTCTCTCTCTCTCCTCTCCTGCTCTTTATATTTCCTTTGAATCAGTTTGCAGAAGGGAACAAGAGAATGGGCTGAGGAAAGTGGGCTGAGAGTTAGCTTCATGGGCTTTAAATAGGGTTTGGAGAATCTGACAGAAACTTTTTTCTTTCTTCATTGGCCCACTCGTTATTCCTCCTTAAATATAAATTTTCTCTGGAAAATTAAACTTTCTTCAATAACGATATCTACGCATTATCTACTCTCAGGCTCTCAGGTGGACTTTCTCTCAGCCTGGTTTTTGTCATTGGATCTTCAATATGAGTTATAGCACAATGTTGTAACACTTGATCCTTTTTATTGACAAAACGAATATTTTGCTCCACACCAATTCTCTTTTAATTTTAAAGGTGTAAAATCTAGGATATGCCGATGAGTTTTTTTATTTATTTATTTTTATTTTTTATTTCCTTCTGCAATCAATATGTTCCCCGCGAGAGTATCACGAAGGAGCTCAGCAACATCAATGACCGAACGGAAAACAAAATCGAAATTTGGTTGGGGGGGGTGGGTTTTTAAAGGACGTGAAGGAGGATGCGGTGGAAAACCATAGGCAGGCCGGCCAGTAACTCCATTAGCCTACATTCTCCCAAAGGCAGTTCTAAATGCTTAATTGAAAAATGCCCTCGAACCGCCCTTAACACGATCAATCCAAGCTAGGTATATACTGATTTTAATAGCGATAAAGGATTTTCGACTATCGAAGAAAGTGCTTGAGGCCCCGTTATAGAGTCTCTACTACCAAAAGACGTTTTGTCTAGCATGTTATTTAATCACACTGCTACATCAACGCTTTGATTAAGACCGGAGCCCCTTTCTCCCCTTTTTTTCTGGTTCATTTATTTAGTTTCAATTAGCCATGGAAATGGAACGACATAATCTTGTTCTTAACTGGCATTCTAGAGGTACAAAGCCAACTGACTAATCTGGCGGTCTTGAGCCATAAATGATCAAACGAAAATCCTTTTTTTTTTTTCCCATGCTTTGTAATTATTAGATAGTTTCTTCTGCTAGTGGTGTGACGAAATTCATCATTCCCGTCGACTTCAATTTTCAATCTACTATCTGACTAACTGATAATGATAGATCACAATTGGAGCAAAGGACGTCCTTCCACGTATTTTTCGCCCCATGTTGATGTTCTTTCAATTTCATTTGTTTTTCATGATTAGTTAGTGAGACAGCAATTGTACGCCTTTTTCTAAAAATTATCAATCGGGTAAATTTTGAACGATCAATACCCCTATTCCACAAAATCGGTCCTTGTATCTCTCGAATTTGCTCGCAGACTCCTTCAAAGGAAGCCGTCACCACTTCAGATAAGAATGACTAGTATACATCACGCATACGTTAGGAATTGCGCGATCAATGACCAAATATCGACGCGCTGGCTGATGCTTTCTCTGCTTCCATTTTCTTTTCATTTGGCTAGTCAGACCGAAATGAATTTTTTTTCCTCCTTCTTTTCCCCGTAAATATGCACTCGACAGGCCCCAGCTGAAGAGCCACCACCCTCCAAAACCCTTTTGGGAAAGGAAAAACGATAGAGGTTAAACATTTCAACCCCTTCATCAAATGGACAGGTATTCCTTCCTTCCACTTCTTCTTGATGGATTGTCGATACCGGTTTGACATGATATATCTCAAAACAAGTGCTAATCCCTTTTGTTCTGTTCTCGTTCTTCTGTTAATTTCCATAGGGTTGCGGTTGTAACGGGTGCCAATAAAGGGATTGGATTAGAGATATGCAAGCAGCTAGCTTCAAATGGAGTCTTCGTCGTATTGACCGCAAGAGACGTTAATAGAGGGAATGAGGCTATTGAGAGGCTCGCAAGCATTGGGATCTTCAATGTGGCCTTTCATCCGCTTGATGTGGTGGACGGGGCCAGCGCCAGTTCGCTGGCGGATTTCGTCAAGGCTCGGTTCGGAAAACTTGATATTTTGGTAACATCTATGCATAGATCACTTGTTGTATTATGTTTCAACTAGATTGATGAAAGAGCCATAAAAGCACAATTCGCCTTGCAGGTGAATAACGCGGGCATAACCGGAGCTACATACATGAAAGAGGACATAGTTTTAACGGAAGATATGGTGAGTCTTCTCAAACTACAACTACGGGATACATTTTTCATGTAAATTTTTATGACATGATTCATAGAACATATACCAGCAAAGCGTGTATCAACATGCAAGTTCGAAAATGTTAGTTTGAACGTTATTTTGTTCTTTTCTTGACATGAAAATATCCTCCTCGCGCAATGTTTGGGGCATCCTTTATTCTTCCTTTCTTCCCTTTCGTTTATCGAAATCAGGAAAGCTCAAATTAGTCAACGCCGTTCGTCTTTTTCATGTAACTTTATGCAGATTAGAGGTCCAAAGGCCAAATCGATGAAGGAGTTCTTTAAGGAGACGTATGAATCAGCAGAAAAATGTCTGAGGACTAACTACTATGGAATCAAACAACTGCTGCTCTTCTACCTCTTCTTCAACAATCGAACATGCCAAAAGTTGTCAACGTCTCCTCTTGCGTTGGCCAGCTTAAGGTGTGTACTCGATTATATCATGTTGTCGTTCAATGCAATGACCAAAGCCTGAACATAGGGAGATCGATTGAAGCTCACGACGAGATTTTTTACTTGCGTATTCTATCATGACAAGACCTGTTCATCTTCTCCTGCTTGAAATCAGTACATCCCCGACGAGAATATCAAAGAGGAGCTCAATGACATCGATAGCCTCGCGGAAGAGAAAGTGGACAGTTTGGTCGCACGGTTTCTGAAGGATATGAAGGAGAATGCAGTGGAAACCGGAGGCTGGCCGATCCTTTTATCTGCTTACATCGTCTCGAAGGTAGCTCTCAATGCTTACACAAGAGTTATGGCGACGAAATACCCCGGGATAGCCATCAATGCCGTGCATCCCGGTTACATCAAGACTGACCTAAGCCACAACATTGGGTCGCCGGTCGAGGAAGGCGCAAGAGGTCCCGTTACGGTGGCTCTAATGCCAAAAGATGGACCTTCCGGCGTGTTCTTCAATCGTACAGTAGAATGGAGCTTTTGATTAAGATTTGGATGAGTAGGGCAGAGAGGCTATGTCAGTTTAAACCATATACCTATGTTCTTTCATATTTTCCATTCTCCTTATTGGTATGAATAACTAAATCCAATCAGTAATTTCGAACTTTCCGACTTTGATTGCTATGTCAATAGGGTGCGCGAGTAAATACTCTTTCAATCCAATTGCCAGGCGTGCTTGTCTTAGGCACAATGTCATCTATGAGTTTCGAATTTATTCAACGTGATTCCTAAATTATCCGTAAATGTTCAATGTAATCCCTAAAATATATGAAAATATTTAAAAATTCAGAAATGATATTGTATATTGGATCAAGTTCAAAGATCATATTAAACAAATTGAAAATACAAAGACGACATCGCACAGTAGATTAAAATTCAGAGTTTATTTGTGTAAGTTTCCCTCAAATGATTTATATCCAGTCCACAAAATCATTTCTCCAAAACTTTCTCGTGGGTTCCCTTTATAATGGGTAATCTCCTTGACTTTATACTTTGTGGAACCCCTGGAAATCCACTCAATTTTCATTCCGCACTCCTATCTCAGAACCTCGATGTCCCATTTCCCAATCTAGGCTAGCTTGCCAACACCTCTTCTGAGTAAGCAAATCACCAACTGAGCAAGAGATTCACCACCTCTTCTCAGGATCAGAAATGCTAAATGATAATTTATCAAAGAGATGCTATTCGATAATGCGCGCCACATAGTTGACCCCACCGATATACCCAAGTGGTCATTTCGGTAGGATTATAGAGGTGCGTTTTTTATTTGGTCAAAAGAAGTGGGTTCGAGAAATGGATCCCATTATGTAACACTTTATCTTAACAAGATTTAAGAGGTGGCTTTCACAATAAAATACTTTGTCCACGCATCACTTAGCTCTCATCGTGCATAAATATCAATCCATATTTAATGCACAAGTCTTGGTCACATATCATATTTGATATAACACAAGATGAATACAACACAACCAATGTGATTTACATATAGACATAAATACAATGTAACAAAATATTAAAGAAGGTAAACGATTAATACTATTGTTTCATGAAAAATGAATTGTTGATGCCTAAATTTGTGCTCCAAGATCATTCTACATACTTTCAAAACAGTTTGGAACTTGTTTTCCTACCAAAAATATTTCAAGCCGAGTTCATGCATTTTGACTTGTCTAGGCATTTAGTACAATTTCTAAAATGGCATTGTTCCTACGTGATCTTTTTAAAAAAAGAAATAGAAAATAATAATAAGTAGAAGTAAAGTGAAAAAATAATAATAAGTAAAAGTAAAGTGAAAAATAGGACAGGGCTCATTAGAAAATCGAGGAAGAAACGGGCTGACTGAGCGTGAATGGCACAGAGAACAGAACATTCGTTGGAGTGTGTAGGCAGCTTGAAAGCACATTAAAAAAAAAGATCAGAAAAGAAGAGAGGAAACACAAGGAAAGAAAACAGACAGGATTTGGAAATTAACAAGCATTGGGCAACCCACAAAACATAGCAAAAGTCAAGGGATAAGAAGAGACCTGAGCATGAGCTGAGACTAAACGTTGAGAGAAGCAGAGGTATAGCAGCGGATGGGGGCGTTGCTTGGCGTATGGAAGAGAGAAAACGGAGGATAAGAGGCATGGGCAGGACAAAAGAGCAGGGAGTGAAGAGAGCGCTCAAAGGCCCTCGGCACACCGAACCCGTTCAGTATGAAAGGAGGGGCATTCGCTTCAGACGGGGCAGACCCTCGACCAGTCACGTTCATCACCAAGTCCACTACACACGGCCACCACACAACCACCATCAACCACCGCACAGCCACGTTCCACCACTTGCTGCCATTCACCATCCCTGATTAACACACCTGCAGCCTCGACAAGCATCCAGTCCAGTCTCTACCGCCGATACCCTGGTTTCCTTGCAAATTCCAGTAACTATTACGGAGGTCTTGCCATCCTCAGTCCTCCAGTCCTCCTCGTCGTCGCCGCAAACCGCGGTCGCCGTCGATTTCCGTATCAGTCGTTGTTGCTCTGTTTTGTTCTGTTTCTCGGCCGGGTGCGGTTGAATTGATTCGCTTTCGCTTGAAGCTCCGTCGCCGACACCCATCAGCACAGGCGGCATGTCTGGAACCTCCCGAGTTGGATTGACCCACAATTTCAGAGAAAAAAGTCCCTCTCCAGCAAGGCGAGTTCGAATCGTCCGTTGTACCCTGCTCCGCTCTGTTCTTTGGCCGAGGAAATCCGAAGAGAGTAAAATTTGTCGGAAACTTATCCGAAGGAATCGACCTATTCGTAGAAAATTATTAAGGGTCCAGTCACTGATTTGTGTTCTCATACTGGTCCTGGCATAGCAGATAAACCAGGTAATTTCACCCTCCCCTGTTCGGCCCTGCCTTGTCGAGATACAAGGCCAAGATGCGCTCATATTAACCATGCGTAAACCACGGAAAATACGAAGTTTTGCTCGATGATTCATGATCATATCGTTGTTTCAGTGTCATTTTAAGTCGAAAAATTCACTTCGAAATCGTGACTAGAGTCAATGTTCTCAATGCACATAAACGGTTTGTTGAAATGTTTGCAAGAGCCTTCAAAGTTCATGCGTCCTGAGCAGATCCACGTAGGGCCATTACTGGTACACGACTGACCAGCATGGACTATTCGTACAGCCTACTTGGAGAGGTTGG
Source organism: Eucalyptus grandis (assembly GCF_016545825.1). Taxonomy (NCBI): domain Eukaryota; kingdom Viridiplantae; phylum Streptophyta; class Magnoliopsida; order Myrtales; family Myrtaceae; genus Eucalyptus; species Eucalyptus grandis. The sequence goes on along the minus strand of NC_052615.1, from coordinate 30,509,014 downwards.
TTCGAGTGTGTGGTTGATCATTCTCCAAGACGTTTGTTGCATTTTTTTTTTTTTGGGTCAATAACTCGTTTGAAGGTACATGTTGTGTACTTTCATTCGGGTCGAGTGTATTTTGCTTAAAGTCTTTATTGTATTAGTTTTAAGGGCGTGAATTTGGGTAGTTCATGGGTCTGGCTGATCTGAGTTCAAACCTAGGCTTGCCACAATAGCCGACCTGTCATTTTGACGGGAATTTTAAGCACAATTTGGGAGTGTCAAAACTTGGCATGGGGGAGATTTAAGTATTCAAAGTTAGGAAAATTATATTTAAATGTCAAAATCATAGTAAAATGGAATAGTTAAGTGCTAATGATGAGAAAAGTAATCAAAAATACTAACGTGACGATTTTCCGATGAGAGAAGTGCAAAACAACGTCGATTTTTTGATATGACGATTTGCACGTTGACGTGACTAGATAAATGTAAAACGACATCCTTTTGTTGCTATCGTGAATAAATAATTAATATAAAATTAATTAAATTAAATTTAAAATAAAATTAAAAAAAGGGAGAAAGAAGATGAATAGTTGGAGGCGGCTAAGGGCTCTAGGGCCTGGCAACCCTAGCTAACCATCTCCCAACCGTCGTTGATCCTTCCCAGAGATGGCGGGAGTTGAGGGCTAAGTCCTCACTCGCCTCCAACTATTCATCTTCTTCATTCCTTTTCTTTTTCTTTTTTTTTTTTTTTTAAATTTCGTTTTGCATTTAATTTAATTAAGTTTTATATTAAAATTCAAATCCGCACCAAAGCAATATCGTTTTTGCATTTATTTGTTGAGTCAGTTTTTTGGCGAATTACGTAGGCAAGCAAAATTAATAAAAAATTGCCATATAAGATTTTCGACGGGGTTCACCGGAGGTGATACTAAAGTCTCATTTTTTTTTTTATAAAAAAAAGTGACACTTAAATGTCACTTTCCTAACTTTTGGCCTTTAAGTGTCATTTTGTTCCAAGTTTTGACATTTGAATTGTTCTTTCGTCCACGATTTGATGAGTTTGTGATATGTTAGTAAGTTTTATTTTTTTGCACTCTTGGTGTGTAGTTCTAGGGATTGGTGCTTTATCTCTGAGGTCGAGATTAAAGCCCTTGAATATGTTTCGAGGAAATTGGTCTAAGCAGTCTAATGCACACCAATCGATCAGCTTGGTTAATGTGATATTAAATTCATGTTCTGAGTTGGTCCATGTTCATGCAAATTAAGCACATATTGATTAATGAATTAAATATATTTTTCAAAAAGAAAATTAAAAATGTCTTAAATTAGGCCAAAATTTATATTTTTTGGAATTTTCCTAATTTTCTAATGTCATTCTCCTAATTTATCTCTAAACTTGTCTTCTCAGTCGGGAGGTTGCAACACGAATGGTTTAAAAATTATTTTCCTAAAAATGATCCTTTATACCACTTTAAAAAATGAATTAATGAAAAATATATTAATTATACACAAAAATGCTTAAACATAAATTGTTGCCAATAATGAAAATATTTTTTATTAACTAATTATTTCAAGCGATACAAGCGATTACTTTCAAAGAAATATTTCTCAAATCATTTAGTTTTTTTTCGAAATCAATGGGGCCTAAAATTCATCAACTCAATGAATTAACGTCTCTCCAGTGAGATTCTTCATTCATTTTCTCTTCAATGTCAGAATTTGTCTCAGTCCTCTCTCTCAAATTCATTCTCTAATCGTCCATCTTCTCGTGTTAGTGACGCTGATTTGAGATAAATACTTAATAAGCTCATAAGCTGTCAACAAACACATTAAGAATGCTTAGTCAATGAAGAAACACTTAGTCATATAACATGTAGCAACCTCCCTTTTACCTTATAGCGGGGGATATTGCTTGAATCCTTAATGTTTTGATGACAGGATAACCTCAGCAAGCAATCGAATGTTTGACCTTCCACGTTAGGGCTGCCCTATCTATTAGGTAATCTTGATGGACTGACAAGACTACCTTCTTGTTTAACGTGTTGATACTCGCACGTTCGATATATCTCAAATTCCCACCCATATATTTTTCTTCAAGGGCAGAAGATAGTAAAGGAATGTGTAGTAGGGAGTCCCGCCCTTCAGGAGTTCTTTCCCCTATCATTTAATTTTTGAATTTTTTAAGGACCTGTCAAAGTCCAAATGATATAACGAGTGTCTACCAGCCAATATTTTAGCATGCAAGCACGGCAGGTGTCCTACTTAATGCATTTCCTTGCGCTAACCACCATCATGTCAATCTTTTCTTATTTATCCATGACCCCTTTTCATCCAAGATAAAGAGTCGCCTACACACTGAAAATACCAAATTTAGTCTTGTCCATTAATTGAGACATAGAGCACTCTTGGTAATAATTTTGTTCCCGGAAACAAATTATAATCAGAAATGATTATTTTTTATTCTGTTCTCGGGAATTGATTATGAGTAAAAGAACACATTTGGTAACTGTACAAAATTTCTGATTGTGGAATAGAATTGCATTTGATATCGTGTTTATTGATTCTATTTCAAATCAATTTATTTTAATTTTTAAATAATTTTTATAATTTTATAATTTCTTTTTTTTTTTTTCCTTTTTCCTTTTCTTTTTCTTTTTTTCTCTTATTATAATTCTTCTTCAGGCTAGTCGTTGGCCCTCGTTAGCTCGGCCTCGCTGGGCGAGGTTTGGAGATCGGCGGCGGGCGGCGACGGGCAACGGCGATCGGCGGCAGCAGTGGCGGCGAACGGCGGCGGGCGTGAGATGGCGTTGATGAAGAAACAGAAAAGAGAAGAAGAAGAGTTTTAATTCTCAATTTTGAGCCTGAACCAAGAAGCAACTTTTTATTATTATTATTATTGATTATCGTCCCAAATTGATTCGTGAACACATTTGTTCCTCTAATAAAAATTTTACCAAACACGATTCTTATCCTAAATTGATTTTGAGAACAAAAAATCAGAATTGAGCACTGTTTCATAGTGGCTAACAGGCTATCAATTCCTCGGGCTAACTCCATATATTGGATTATCACACTTTGGGTGAGTGGTGAGCACTCATGATTGGACATATTAGAGATATCAAAAGATATTTAGGATATTTCTAACGAGGGAAAGTAGGGAACTGGCTCCAGAACCACAAGAACAGTCAACCATGGCAGGTAAGTCATTTATTATAAACTTCAACGACAACGACCGATGACCAACGACCAAGTTTGACGTACTTGCTGATGTTTTCTCTGTTACCTGTTTTCTGTTCTTTTTTTTCTGGGTAGGTAGACAAAAATGATGTTTTTCTCACCTATAAAAATGCAATCAACATGCCTCCGCAGAAGAGCCACCACCCTCCAAACCTCTGGAAAAGAAAAACAGAGGGACATGTTCAAGCTCTTCATCAAATGGACACGTACTAGTCGCTTCCACTACTCTTGATGAATCATCGCGACCGGTTCGATACGATGTATTTCAATATAAATGCTAACCCTTTTGTTTTGTTCCCCTTCTTGTGTTAATTTTTGTAGGATTGCAGGTGTTATTAGTGTGAATAAGGGGATTAGATTTGAGATATGCAAACAGCTAGCTTCAAATAGAGTCTTTATGGGATAAGTACGTCAGAAATGCAAAAAGTTGTATATGACGCTCACTTTGGTATCAAAAGTTTATTTTAGATCACTTAAATGCTAAAACTATTAAAAAATAATTATTTAGTGCCAACACCGATCTAATTAGCCGGAAATCAAATATGTCACTTTTTATTTATTTATTAATTAATTTTTAAAACCGACGAGACTTGCTGGAGAGTACAATCAACATTCAAATAACAAAATGACATCGTTTGGATCTTTCTCTGAAGTAAAATCCCTAAATCTCTAAATTGAAAAATCGATTGAGAGAGAGGGTAGAAGGCGAGCAAGTGGGCATACTAGCAATGAGCAATGGTAGGAGCGGTGACTAGAACTCATTGGCCATGGGCTTCCTCCTCGTCTTCTTTTTCAAAGAACAACACTAGCATCACTCCACCTCTATTTCGTCTGACATTGTCAACAAGCCTAAGCTCTTGTCCTCCTCCTCTTTCTTCTTCCCCCTTTAGAGGGACCCACTCTGGCCGCCTCTTGAGTAGAGCCCAATCCACCATCTCCATTTGCACTCTCTTCCTCTCCCTTACCCTCCTCGTTTTCGCTCTCTCCATCTTCAACCCCACTTCTTCCTCCTCCTCCTTTGCCCTCACCTCCTATTCTTCTTACTACTTCTTGCCTGAGTAACAACCTTAGCCTCTCCTCGCTTGAAACAACTGCACGCTTCCATTGTTCTAGTTGTTACCCATATTCTTTTGGCGAGCCAAGCCCCAAACGACAGCTCCAAGCATAAGTTCTACACGAGATGGGTACCCTATACGGGAGGGGCGTGTGTGTGATGAACAATCTTCTCGTCACTCACATGGTCGAGCAACTACGATAGTGGTCGAGCGGCGGCAACCAAGTGGTGGTGCGTGAGCGAACTACAATCAATGTCGAGTGAAGATCGCGGATGAAGAACCCTAATTTCAATTCACGTATGATGGAAAAACGACATTGTTTCTTAAGGAGAAAGGAAAACAACGTCATTTACAACATTCCTTTCCCATGTCAACTTCTTCTTCTTCTTTTTTAATACAAAATTCACATAACCAATTTGGTTGGAATCTCTTACAGGTGATAATCGTTTTTTCTCCGATTTGGCACTTAAGTGATTTGGCGGAAACTTTTGATACCAAAGTGAGTACCGTACACAACTTTTGGCACTTTTAATGTATTTTCCCCAGTCTTTGTTGTATTAACTGCTAGGGATGTGAATAGAGGAAATGAGGCTATCGAGAAGCTTGCGAGCATTGGGATTTCCAATGTGGTCTTTCACCGCTTCACATGGTCAATGGGACCAGTGTCAATTCGCCGGCGGAATTCAGGAAACTCGATATTTTGGTAAAATCTATTCATAGGTCATTTGTTAATGTAATGCTTCAAATAGATTGAGAAAAGGGCCATAAAAGAACAATGACGTTGCAGGTGAATAATGCAGGCATAACCGGAGCTACAGTCATGAAAAAAGACATGGTTGTGAATGCAGACGATGCGAGTTTTCTCAAATCGGCAATACTACTGTGCAATACATTTCTCACACCATTTTTTATTGAGGCGATTTATAGAACACACAGAGCATTAAAGCGTATCTCACGCAGCTTTTTCATTTTTCCTCGCTACTAGCATTGTGCACATTTGCCCACATTCTTTGTGGCATATTATTTGGGGCGTCCATTTTTTTTTTTTGGGCCCCCTTTGCTCCCTTTTAATTGTCGATATTAAGAAGCTTAAACTGGTTAATACGATCGCTTTTTTCATGTAATCTTATTGCAGCTGAAAGGTCCGCAAGCCAAATCGATGAAAGAGTTCATTGAGGAGACGTATGAATCAGCAGAAAAGTGCTTGAGGACTAACTACCATGGAATTAAACAAGTAACTGCTGCTCTTCTACCTCTTCAACAATCGAATTCGGCAAGAGTAGTCAATGTCTCCTCTAACCTTGGCCAGATTCAGGTATGCACTTAATTGGTGTCATATGCAAATTAATTTTCATGTTTTTGATCGAGAAAAACCATACATACTCAACTTATTGTATCATCTTGTTTCATCCAATGACGAAATTCTGAAAATAAGTAGATTGACTAAAACTCATGGGGATAAGTATACTATCAGTGCTAAAACTGGTGTACGGTACTCATTTCGGTGCCAAAAGTTTCTGTTGGATCACTTAAGTGCCAAATCAGATAAAAAAATAATTACTTTGGTGCCATCGGTAAAAGATTTCGGCCAGATTAATTACGTGACTTTTATATTTTAGAAAAAAAAGTTGCGGTGGCTTTAAAACGATGTCGTTTTTCCATTATACATGGACATCATCATAGAAATGATGCCGTATAGCTCATATGGGGATTGAAATTAGGGTTTGAGCTGCTCGGCCACTGTCGTTTGCCTGCCATCGCTCGGCCACCGTCACTCGGCCACCATTGTAGTTACTCGATTAGGTGAGCAAGGAGAGACTGAGATTGTTGCTCAAGCAAGAAGTGGTAGGAAGAATAGGAGGCGAGGGTAGAGGAGGAGTGAGGAAGAAGAGGGGTTGAAGGTGTCGTTGGTGCCCTTTTGTTGCTGGTGCCACTGCTGGTGCGTTGCTGGTGTTGCTGCTAGTGCCGCTGCTGGTGTTGGTCTTCGAGGAAGAAGAAGACGACATGCCTTCTCTCTCTCTCTCTCTCTCTCTCTCTCTCTCTCAATTTGGGGATTTAGGGACAGACGCTAAATGGCGTCGTTTTATTGTTTGAATACTGATTGTACTCTCCAAAAATTAATATAAAGTGCCATGTCAGATTTTTTGGCCAATTTTATCGGCGTTGGCACTGAAATGATCATTTTTTTAATTTGTTGGCACTTAAGTGATCCAAAATAAATTTTTGGCACCAAAGTGAACGCCGTACATAAGTTTTGGCACTAATAGTGTACTTACCCCGAAACTCATGATGTGAAAGAAAGATCAGATGAGTGAGGCAGGTTTGAAATACCAGACACAAGGACTATAAAATAACCAACAGTTTATAAGGTTGGTTGATGTTTAACGACTTCCCAATTATAGGCATAACAAATCGAATAATCCAGGAATGCTCGTAGATTCCTCTAAGTTATTAGTCAATTACATAGTCCAATTACATAGTCTCTCATGACAAGATTTGTTCATTTTATCCTTCTTGAAATTAGTGCATCCATCGATAAGCTCACGGGAGAGAAAGTGGATGGTTTGGTGGAGAGATTTCTGAAGGATATGAAGGACAAGTTGGAAAGCAGAGACTGGCCTATTGTCTTATATGCTTACCTCGTCTCGAAGGCAACTCTCAATGCTTACACAAGAGTTTTGGCAAAGAAATATCGTGGAATCGCCATCAATGCCGTGAACCCTGGCTTCGTCAAGACCGACCTAAACCGCAACATGGGGTTTTTGCCTATCGAGGAAGGCAGGAGAGGTCCCGTTACAGTGGCTCTATTGCCAAAAGATGGGCCTTCCGGCGCATTCTTTGATCGTACTCTAGTATCGACCTTTTGATCCAGATTTGGCTTGGTAGTGCGGAGAGGCCATGTCCGTTTAAACCCTAAAACTACGTTCTTCTGTATTTTTCCTTCTGTTCATTGGTAGGAGTTTCTAAACCACATTATAGTTGTCTTAATAAGATTGGAGAGAGTGAAGTTGTCGAAGAGAGGAATGATTTAGCACTATAAAATACGATATGATTCTATTTAATCTATTTAAGCTGTCATTTTACTAAGCTATGAAATGATAATTTTTTCTCGAAATGGAATTCTACAGTCTGGAAACCAATTTAATCACTGATCTGGTGGTCTAGAAAGGAAATTCTGATGAAAACAGAACAAGATTTGAGTTGTCGGTCTGAATTACGTAATTAGTTTGCTCCAAGTGATGCAACTCAGGTCAACTTCCATGTCGAATGCAATGTTTCATATAAATCCGAGCTTTCCATGTACATGCTATTTTCTAGGTCATGCCATCGGCTGTGAGTGAGCATCAAACCTACGAATAAGCTCATGTACTTTTCATCGTACTACAGAAACGGACTTTAATCACACAATTCTTTCTTTCTCATAATTCTTATCTTGATGTTTTGAGTGCATCTGATGGACATTCGAGTGCATACCCAGACAACGCACTTCTCAAATCTCATGTCACTCTCTTTTTTACTAGTATCCCTCTCTCAAGGTTGATCCTTAACATTGTTCGCCGTGTCCGCAGCCATGTCAGCCTATTTTGTTGTCACGTAGTCTGCGTCGTAGCCACGACGGCCTAATTCTGCACAGATTGCACAACTAATATGGTAACTAGAGGTGACCCATTTTGTACCAATATTTTTCACAAATGGGTCGGATGTGGGTTGTGAAGTTGTAATGGGCCATAACCCACATTTGACCCATTTTAAGTTCAGTTTTATATGGGTCGAAAATGGGTCACACGTTCTGACCCATTTTCAACTCATTTTTAAAACCTATAAAACATGGACAGCCCTTTGACCTTCACCTTCGCCGCTCACCTTGGAGCCGCCTCCACCACTCGCCGCCGCGGCTCGCCTCTGAGTTGCCTCCGCTGCAGCTCGCCTCTGAGTTGCCTCCGCCGCTCCCTAGAAGGTCGCTGATGACCGGCGAGGCTCGAGCTTGCCGGCGTCGGGCGGGGCCTTGGCCTCGTCAAATCGGCGAGATCGAGCCTCGCCCGATGTCGGCGAGCTCAAGTCTCGACCGACGCCAATAAGCTCGAGCCTCGTCGGCGTTGGGTGGGGCCTCGGCCTCACCAGATTTGGTGAGATCAAGCCTCGCCCGATGCCGATGAGCTCGAGCCTCGCCTAACGCTGGCAAGCTCGAGCCTTGCCCAACGTCGGCGAGCTAGCGAGGCTTGGCCTCGCCGACGACTGGCGTCAGGCAAGGCCTCGGCCTCACTAGATCGATGAGATTGAGCCTTGCCCGACGTCGGCAAGCTCGAGTCTTGCCAGATCCGGCGAGGCTCAACCTCGCCGATGACTGGTGAGGCTCGAGACTCGTCGGATCTAGCGAGGCTCGAGCTCGCCAGTGTCAGGCGGGGCCTTAGCCTTGCCGAATTGGCGAGATTGAGCCCTGCCTGACACTAGCGAGCTCAATCTCGCCTGTGGCCGGTCGCCGGCCGTCATCGTGACCAGCGGCCAACCGAAGAAGAAGAAGAAAAAAAAGAAAAATAATTATTAAAATTAAGAATGATATTTTAAAAAATGAAAATAAGTAAAAAAATATATTTAAAAAATAAAATTTCGATTTTTAAAAATATTTTAAAAAGAATTATAAATTTTTTCCCTTAAATTTGTATTGCATAAAGATCGTTAAAAAAATTGTATTGCATAAAAATATTTTAACAATAAGTAGGTTTTAGCAATACGGATCGGGTCGGATATAGGTCAGGTACGAGTCAGGTCGGATATGGATCACTAGATTTACAGTATAAGAATATGGGTCAAAACGGGTTAAATGGGTCAAATATGGGTTGACCCATTTTCGATTCGCCCCATACCCAACCCGACCCATCCATTTGCCACCCCTAATGGTAACACACAACAACCATGTAAGCACCCACATCAGCTTGTTGTCGCTTGCACATGCTAGCCGGTTCTCTCATCAAACACCAAAATGGCTCACTAATCCACCATTCATTTTCAAATCTTTTCATCAAACTCTAGTTGATTTCTCCTAAGTCACCTTGATTTTAAGATGTTAACAAGATATTATAATATTAATTATAGCCAATCAGGGATACATAATTAGAGAGATATATGCATAATTTTTAAGAGATATGCAAAATTAAAGGAAATATCTTCATGATCTTTAACGTCTTCTCAAAATCAAGTTGACTTGACTTTGAAGTCAATTGGAGTTTGGAGAACAGACATAAAAGACCCTCTCACAAGATTGCCAAAGCAATAACAAGTAAATATGACTGCTTATATGGCTTTTTTGTATTATTGTGGCTACGGTGGAAAATATGCATTAACAAGTAGAAAATTATTTAAAAAGTCATAAATCTATTAATCTTAAATTTGTTGATTGTGTCAACTGAGTTTTAAACATTTTCACATTTTGCTAATTGAGTCTATTACACCAATTTTGGTAAAAAAAAAAAATTGCTAGGGTGAATGCTGGCTGCCCTATGTGGCATGATCGACATTAACATGGACAATTTTTTACAATATTTTAATATTTATTTGAAATTTTTATTAATTTTTTTCTTTTTCCCTTTTTTTCTTGCCAACCTATTTTCTTTCTATTTTTATTTTTGAAAGAAAGTAAAATAGAAATGAAATAGAATTCAAAAGAATTAGAGTTTGGAATCATATTCCTTTCTAAAATTTTATTAATTATAGAAATTATATCCCTCACTTGGGTTGGCGAGGGCAAACCCTTGCCCAATTTGACGAAGGCCTACGTTGCTAGCCAAGGCCTAGTGTACCTAGCTTGAGGCTGGTGGGTCACCGGTTATTGACAAGGCCTAACGATGGCTAGCAGAGGGAAAAGGGAAAAAATGAAAAGAAAATAGAAAAAAAAAATAAAAGAAGAGAAAAGAAAAGAAAAAGTAAAGAAGGAAAAGAGAGAGAAAAAAAAGAAAACTAGCTTACAAACTAAAATCACCAAATTTAGTCTCGTCCGTTAATCGAGACCCAGCAACATCACTAATCCAGATTTTAAATTGTCGCGCTTTGGTTGTGTACGTATGATTGGACAAAGAAGGGCAAATGACAAGAAATAGATAGCCACTCGTCCGCTAGGTAGACACAAGATAAATTAAAACCTCGCCCTCATATCTTATTACCAGATAATTTATAATATTGAAGAGATAGCATTGACTTGCTCTATAATACTCTTATCACTCCAAAGGCTGATTTTTGCCATTTACTCCTTCGAAGGATGTCATCACCGCTTAGATAAGAATGACGAGGATAGTTACGTCATAACGGCCGCCAACCAACGACCACGCATAAACCTGCGACGTACTGGCTGACGTTTTCTCTGTTTCCTGTTTTATTATTTTATTTTATTTTATTTTATTTTATTTTATTTTATTTTTTTTTTTTCTGGCTAGATGGACCAAAAATGATGTTTATTACCACCTATAAATACGGAATCAGCAAGCCACAGGAGAAGAGCCACCACCCTCCAAAACCTTTGGAAAAGAAAAACAGAGGGAGATCTTAACATTTCAGGCTCTTCATCAAATGGACAGGTACTACTCGCTTCCGCTACTTCTTGATGAATCATCGTGACCAGTTCAATATGATATATTTCAGCGTAAATGCTAACCCTTCTATTTTGTTCTCGTTTTTCTTTAATTTTCATAGGATCGCAGTCGTTACTGGTGCGAATAAAGGGATCGGATTTGAGATATCCAAGCAACTAGCTTCAAATGGAGTCTTTGTTGTATTAACCGCTAGAGATGTGACTAGAGGAAATGAGGCTATCGAGAAGCTCACAAGCATTGGGATCTCCAATGTGGTCTTTTATCCGCTTGACGTGGTCAACGGGACCAGCATCAATTCGCTGGCGGAATTCGTCAAGGCTCAATTCGGGAAACTCGATATTTTGGTAAAATGTATTCATAGGTCACTTGCTAATGTTATGCTTCAAATAGATTGAGAAAAGAGCCATAAAAGAACAATGACGTTGCAGGTGAATAATGCAGGCATAACCGGGGCTACAGGCATGAAAAAAGACATGGTTATGAATGCAAATGATGTGAGTTTTCTCAAATCGGCAATACTACTGTGCAATACATTTCTCACACAATTTTTTATTGAGGCGATTTATAGAGAACACAGAGCGTTAAAGCGTATCTCACGTAGCTTTTTCATTTTTCCTAGCTACTAGCTTTATACACATTTGCCCACCATTCCCTGTGGCATATTATTTGGGGCATCCTCTTCTTCTTTTTTTCCCCTTTTCTCTGTTTTAATTATCGATATTAAGAAGCTTAAACTGGTTAATACAATCTTCTTGTTTCATGTAATCTTATTGCAGCTGAAAGGTCCGCAGGCCAAATTGATGAAAGAGTTCATTGAGGAGACGTATGAATCAGCAGAAAAGTGTTTGAGGACTAACTACTATGGAATCAAACAAGTAACTGCTGCTCTTCTACCCCTTCTTCAACAATCGAATTCGGCAAAAGTAGTTAATGTCTCCTCTGACCTTGGCCAGCTTCAGGTATGTACTTAATTGGTGTCATAAGCATATGAATTTTCATGTTGTTGATCGAGAAACGTACATAATCAATTTATTGTATCATCTTGTTTCATCCAATGACAAAATTCTGAAAATAAGGAGATTGATTGAAACTCATGACGTGAAAGAAAATATCTGATAAGTGAGGCAGATTTGAAGTATCAAACACGAGGAATATAAAATAACTAACATTTTATAAGGTTGGTTGATGTTTAACGACTTCCCAATTATAGGCATAACAAATCGAATAATCCAGGAATGCTCGTTAATTCCTCTAAGTTATTAGTCAATTTTGCATAGCTCCTCACGACAAGATTTGTTCTTTTTATCCTTCTTGAAATTAGTACATCCCCAGCGAGAATATCAAAAAGGAGCTCAATGACATCGATAGCCTCACGGAAGAGAAAGTGGATGGTTTGGTGGAGAGATTTCTGAAGGATATGAAGGAGGACAAGCTGGAAACCGGAGGCTGGCCTATTGTCTTATCCAGTTACCTCGTCTCGAAGGCAACTCTCAATGCTTACACAAGAGTTTTGGCAAAGAAATATCGTGGAATCGCCATCAATGCCGTGAACCCCGGCTTCGTCAAGACCGACCTAAACCGCAACACAGGTTTTTTGCCTGTCGAGGAAGGCGCCAGGGGTCCCGTTACAGTGGCTCTATTGCCAAAAGATGGACCTTCCGGCACATTCTTCGATCGTACGGTAGTATCGACCTTTTGATCCAGATTTGGCTTAGTGGTTCGGAGAGGCCATGTCCATTTAAACCCTAAAACTATGTTCTTTTGTATTTTTCCTTCTATTCACTGGTAGGAGTTTCTAAACCACATTATAGTTGTCTTACTAAGATTGGAGAGAGTGAAGTTGTCGAAGAGTGGAATGATTTGGCACTATAAAATACGACGTGATTCTATTTAATCTATTTAATCTATTTAATCAATCATTCTTATTAAGGTATGGAATGATCATTTGTTCTCGAAATGGAATTCTACAGTCTGGAAACCGATTTAATCACTGATCTAGTGGTCTGGAAAGGCAATTCCGATGAAAACAGAACAAGATTTTGAGTTGTCCGTCTGAATTACGTAATTAATTTGTTCCGGGTGGTGCAACTCAGGTCAACTTCCATGTCGAATACAATGTTTCATATAAATCTGAGCTTTCCGTGTACTTATTATTTCCTAGGACATGCCATCGGCTGCGAGTGAGCATCAAACCTATGAATTGTTGGAGAAATCTTTCTGGAATATTTTGAAGCTGACAAAACGTTTCCATCAGTCTGATCTGAAGATTTGCATACTCTACTATTAAAGTCTGAAGACCTCCGGACTGTCAGACTCAAGACTCAAAGTCTATTCTCATTGACAGTTTGTAGTTTGTCAAAGAAGGTCTATCTAGGACTGTGTGTTTCGTTAAGGATTTGATCTTATTGATTGACGAAGATCTCTTGGCTGGATATGACATAACGGATTCCTTTATTCGAATCAAGATTGATTAAAGATCCGATGATTGGCGAAGTATTCTTAGAAGGTTCTACTTATGGAAACCGAGATCCTGATTGTATGGGCGAGCAGGATTGATGGGCTATCGACATGTTCCTTTAGTAGCTCGAATGATCTTCCTAATTGATTCTGTCCAACGGGAAGATTGGAAGAATTCATTTGGTAAGTGTCAACGGGTATGATGGCACAAAGGAGTATATAAGGAAAACGTTCCAGTTGTTCGACAAGGTGCACGATAGAAGAATTCCAAAGTCTGAAACTCTTTGATTCTTAGTCAATTCATTTACTGAGCGAAATCTTGTACGCAAAAGAGAGTCTATATTTTGAGATACCTTGAGGAAGTGTGGTAGAGTATCTACACTGTGGAATTAAGGGAAAGCATTGCTGTAACATCTCTTTTGTTCATAGTGAAATCCAGCCGGTGGGCTGTCAGTGCAAAAGAGTGGACGTAGGCTTGGAATAAGCCGAACCACTATAAACTTTGTGTTCAATTTTCTCTTCCCTACTCTCTGTTTACTTTGATCATAGTTCGTTTTGTTAACTAAAGGAGAGCTTCATTTCTATTGTTTGCCTAGTATTGCTTTCATATCTCGAGAAATTATTTTTACACCTATTTACCCCCCTCTAGGTGCTTATACTAGCTATATCAATTGGTATCAGAGCCTGTGTACTCATTTTGTTTGAAGTGTTTTACTTCAGAGTTAAAGATCCATGGCTAGTATGCTAGCTCCAGGGCTGGTGGAAGGGCAAAGCAATACCATACCACCTTACTTTGATGGAAAGGATTACAACATCTGGAAAAACAAGATGAAAGCGTTTCTACGATCAAAGGATCCTCTGGAATGAGACATTGTAGAAAAAGGAATCACTCCTAAAGCTGCATCTGTCTCAGAGAGAGGAAAAGAAACTGTTGAGTCAAGTGAAATGACTCAGGAAGAGATAATCAAGAGACAAGCTCTTGATGCAAAAGCAATTTATTCTTTATATTGTGCTTTGTCACCTACTGAATATAACAGAATATCTTCTTGTGTTACAGCAAAAGAAGTCTGGGATAGATTACATATCACTTATGAAAGAACTGATCGAGTGAAAGAGACCAGAATCAACATTCTCCTCGGTCAATATGAAGCCTTCAAAATGAAATCAGAAGAATCTATAACTGACATGTTTAGTCGTTTTACAGAAATCGTGAATGGTCTTGAAAATCAAGGTCAACCAATTTCTGATCCCATGAAAGTAAACAAGCTCTTTGCGTGGACTCTCCAAGGATTGGAATCACATAAAGACCTCAATAAGAGAGACACAAAGAATCATGCCACTATCTGTCGATGAGTTGGTTGGAACTCTTCAGTCTTATGAAGTGGAACGAATCAATAAAGACGAAGATCCTAAAGGTAAGAATCCATTGCATTAAATCCAATGATGATTCTGATTTCACAGATTCTGAAGACGATATGGACGATGATGAGCTTGCTCTCATGATAAGAAGATTCAGAAAGCTGAACAGAAAAGGAAGAAGATTCAATCCAAAGAAACAGAGTTTTCAAAAGCAACAGACTAAGTCTGTTGAGGATGATGAATCAAACAAAGATATAGTCTACTTTGAATGTAAGAAAAATGGACATATCAGACCCAACTGTCCTCTTCTGAGGAAGAAGAAAGGAAAAGCTGAAAAGTATCGAAATGCTCTTAAAGCATAAACCCGGGTGATACGAGTGTGAAGAAAGTGATGATGATTATGCCAATATATGTCGATGGCACAATTGGATTCAGAATCAAACTCCGAGACATACTCGGATTCGGGAGTGAATTTGAGGTAAGTAACTTTAAAATCCCTGTTAAAGTTTTTAAATACATTGATGAGCTGTGTTTTAGTCTTAAGACTTCTCTTAAAAGGATTTCCGAACTTAAAAAAGAAAACTTTGCACTAAAACAACAGGAAAATGTTTTGAAAGAAAAGTTGAAATGTTTAGACATGAATGTTTCTACTCTTAAAGAAAGTGAAGAAAATCTTTTAAAAGAAAATGAATTTTTAAAAAATGACATATCAAATATTTCAAAAAGATTTTCAATAGGATCTGAGAAACTTGAGAAAATTCTTTCAGCACAAAGACTTTATTTCAATAAATCTAGTTTGGGAATGACTGTGGAAACCATTCCTCTAATTAATTTTCCTAAAATGAAGGAAAAAATTAAGCAAAGACCCACAAGAGATGCTTACAAAAATCATTTCAATAAGGTTTTTGTAAAACCAGTAGGTCGAAATGCTCTCAGATGTTCAAAGTGCAATAGTGCAGATCATTTTGAAAAGGAATATCCTATGGTTTGGAAACCTGTTAAGAAAGTATGAGCAAAAACCGCATATCATACTAATACCAATGGACCCAAGAAAATATGGGTACCAAAGAAAGCTTGAGTTTTTTTTTTTAATGCAAGTCACTATCAAGAAAAAGGTAAAATGGTTCTTGGATAGTGGATGCTCAAGATATATGACAGGAGATTCAAATTGCTTCATAAAGCTCGTTCAAGTAAATGGTGGAAAAGTTTCATTTGGAGGAAACAGCAAATGAAGAATTGTGGGGTTTGGAACTATAAAGATTGGAAACCTCACAATAAGCAATGTTTCCCTAGTGGAAGGACTCAACTACAATCTGCGATCGGCCATCGTGTGATACTAGTTTCAAAATCAACTTTCAAGAGGGAATATGTTCAGGAACCAGTAAAGATTCTACTCAGTCATTCATGGGCCGAAGACATGGAAATATCTACCTCTTGGATGTGAAACCAGATGAATCGCAATGTCTAATCTCAATTCAAGATGAAGCGAGCTTATGGCACAGAAAACTTGGGCACATCAATATAAAGCAGATAGCCAAAATTTCAGCAAAGAAGCTTGTTCGTGATCTACCCAAATTATCATACCAAAAGTCTAATCTATGTACACCATGCGTATTGGGAAAGCAAGTAAGAAATTCCTTTAAACAATAAATCAAGTTTCCACTAATCGTGTACTGCAGCTTCTGCATATGGATCTCTTCGGACCAACCAGAACTCAGAGCATTGGAGGTAAGAAATATTGCCTAGTAATTGTGGATGACTACTCACGATTTACTTGGGTATATTTCCTGGCAAGTAAGTCTGAAACCTTCTCTTACTTTGAAAAGTTTGCTAAAAAGGTTCAAAATGAAAAAAAGGGTATGTTATCTCGAGTATAAGAACAGACCATGGAGCTGAATTTGAAAATCAAGATTTTACAAAATTCTGTGATGAATCTGGTTTTCAGCATGTGTTCTCCTCTCCATATACTCTAGAGCAAAATGGAGTTGTGGAAAGAAAGAATAGATCGCTTCAAGAAATGGCTAGAACTCTTTTAATTGAAAGTAACATCTCTTCATGATTTTGGGCTGAAGCAGTTTCAATAGCATGTTATATTATCAATAGAGTTTTTCTAAGGCCTATTCTGAAAAAAAACCCCCCTATGAGTTATTCAAAGGAAAGAAGCCTATTGTTTCATATTTTCATGTGTTCGGATGCAAATGCTTTATATTGAAAAATGCAAATGATAGAGTTGGTAAGTTTGAAGAAAAATTAGACGAAGGCATCTTCCTTGGATATTCTACCTCAAGCAAAGCCTACAGAGTCTATAACAAGAAGACTCAATCTGTGGAGGAATCAATGAATGTCAAATTCCAGGATTCTATGCAAAATGAATCTGTTCATACTCATCTTGAAGAATCTGAACCTGCTTTAGACTCTACAAAGTCTAAATCTCAAGAAGCAACTCAAACTCTGAAAGACCAGCATCAAGTGGTTATTGAAGATTCGAATGAAGGAAGTGATCATCAACCCGACAAATCAACCAGTAACTGTAAGCATAAGTCCAATCATCCCAAAGATCTCATTATTGGTGACATTAATGAAGGAATTCGCACAAGATCCAAAAGGCGCGAAGAGTCTAGTGCTGTGGCTCTTATTTATGAAATAGAACCCAAAAGCATAGAAGAAGCTTTATTTGATGAAAGTTGGATTGAAGCTATGCAAGAAGAACTCAGACAATTCAATATTAATGATGTTTGGGAGTTGACTCCTAAACCAAAAGGTAAATATATTATTGGAGCTAAATGGGTTTTCAGGAACAAGATGAACGAAAAAGGAAAAGTCGTAAGAAACAAAGCAAGGCTCGTGGCCAAGGGATATACGCAAGAAGAAGGGATAGACAATGACGAGACTTACGCACCAGTAGCAATGTTAGAAGCAATTCGATTATTACTTGCTTTTGCTTGTTATAAGAATTTCAGGTTATTCCAAATGGACGTCAAAAATGCTTTCCTGAATGGATTTATCCATGAGGAAGTCTATGTGGAACAACCACTTGGGTTTGAAGACCCAAGGAAGCCAGACTCAGTATTCAGACTGAAAAAAGCCTTGTATGGTTTAAAGCAAGCACCTCCAGCTTGGTACGACAGGCTGAGTAAGTTTTTAATTCAAAATGGCTTTGTAAAAGATAAAGTAGACATTACTCTGTTTATCAAAAGAGAAAGCAAAAGTTTTCTGCTTGTTCAAATATATGTTGATGATATTATTTTTGGATCCTCTAATGAAAGTTTGTGCAAGAAATTCTCTAAGTCTATGCAGGATGAATTTGAAATGAGCATGATGGGTGAACTAACCTTCTTTCTTGGACTTCAAGTGAAACAATTGAAGGAAGGGACTTTTATTCATCAAGAAAAATATGCTAATGATCTTGTCAAAAAGTTTGGATTGGAAAATTGCAAAAAGACTGATATACCAATGTCAAGTTCCTTGAAGATAGACAAAGATGAAGGAGGAAAGAAAGTTGACCAGAAGCTATATAGGAGTATCATCGGTTCACTTCTTTATCTTACTGCTTCTAGACCTGATATTTTGTTTAGTGTTTGCATTTGTGCTAGATTTCAAGCAGACCCTAAAGAATCTCATTTAAGTGCTGCAAAGCATATTATCAAATACATTGCTTCAACTTCAAGCATCGGCCTTTGGTATCCTAAAAAGAGAGACTTTACTCTTCTTGGATACTCAGACGCAGATCTAGCCGGTTGCAGAGTTGATAGAAAGAGCACCTCGGGTACACATCGATTACTTGGAAGCGGGGGCGGTGTCTTGGTTTTCAAGGAAGCAAAATACAGTAGCTCTTTCTACAGCAGAGGCAGAGTATGTAGCTCTCGGAAGTTGTTGTTCACAAATTCTGTGGATAAAACAACAGCTAAGAGACTTTGGAATTGAAGATTCATGCACGGAGATTAACTGTGACAACACTAGTGCAATCAATCTTACCAAAAATCCAATTCTTCACTTAAGAGCAAAGCATATAGAGATTCGACATCACTTCATTAGAGATCATGTTCAAAATGGAGAAGTTTCGATTCAGTTTGTTGACTTAAAGAACCAACTGGCGGATATATTTACAAAGCCTTTGGAGAAAAATCAATTTGAAATCATCCGTTCCAGACTCAACATCTTGAAGCTTGAAGAAGTTAAAGTCTAGAGACTCTCAAACTCAGACAATCATGGTTCTTGACTGTAAGTTATTTTATTTTCTCTTAGATTAAATCTCGTAAAGGTACGATCATTTATCTATTTATAATTGATTTATGCTATCTTCAATTTCCGTAAAAAGTGCAATTTTTCCTTTTCAAAAAGAGTTAATTTTTCTTTTAAAAAAAGGCAGTTATCTATTTTTGAAAAAGGCAGTTATTTTTAAGAGGCATCTTTTCACTTTCCTTTACGACGTTTAGCATTCCCCCGTTTCGACTAAGCTATATACAGTCGGTTCCTCTTCACTTAACTCCAAAACCCTAAAAAGCATCGATCTTCCATTCCTGTCTTTCTCCCTTGTTTAATCTTCGAAAAAGTTGTCATCTTTCTTGGGAAAGTCAAGCAAGGAATCTTTCAAAGACTGAGAAAGATGTCCTCTTCAAGAAAGTCTTCGAGGATCGCAAGCAGGGGACGGCGAATGAGTGAGGGGCCTACTCACTTTGATCTCATCGAGGAAGAGGAGTCACCAAGTCGGCGAGAGCTCACAACATTCTCAGCAGCGTCATTCTCCACCAACTAGTCCACAGGGTGCTGGTCATCAACAAGAGGAAGAAATCGTTGAAGACGCAGATCCTGTAAGAATTCAAAGGCCCTCTTTTATTTATAAGCTTTACCGTGCCTTAAAGAGGATTGGTACACCATTGAACTACATCGATGAGTTTCTTAAGGACAAGGGATATGGGAATGAGTACATCTTTTTGCGAAAAATGGAGCGTTTGGGAATTGCTCCTAAGGGGTTGGCAGAAAAAACCCTTGCAAATATCCCAAGTGATCCGCGTGTTAGGGGATTTAATCCGATAGATGGGAATGATGATGACAAATTGTACAGCCAATTTCAATTGAGAATGGGTGTTGCGCCGAAAATTCAAGGAAAAAAGACAGAGTTGTTTAAATCGAAGGAACATAAGGATCTATACTCCAAATTGTTGAAGCGTGGGGTGATAAACCCCAGGAGTGTGGATTTTGATTTCCTTGATGCTGTGAATGTCAATTTGAGGGAAAAGTTCAGTTTTCTTCAACTTGAACAGTTCTGTTCTAACACCACAGAAGCCTATGCTCAATTAACTGCATATTTCTATTCAAATCTTAGTTTCTTGGATGCGAATAGAATCTCTTTTAGTGTCCGAGATCAGGACTTTGTGGTGGATGTGGATATGCTGGCGGATGTGATTGGGGTTGAGAGAGGGAGATATCAACCCATCAGTGTCTCTATAGCTCGTGCCACATTGGAACTTGTTAAAGACGAAGGACGAGAGGGAAGGATTTCCTACTCAAGGATGCGTGCGTTCAACATTCGCTTCATAAGATTGTGATCAATTGCCTCGGACCAAATCAACTTCCAAGACCGATGTTTCTAACTTAGAGGCAAAGCGTGTATGCCATCAATGCTTTGGGAAAAAGTTTTCTCTTCCTCACACTATTCTGTTCCACATGTATAGAGCAGTGGTGAAGGACAAGGGCCAACTTCCTTATCCAGGTCTTGTGTCAAAGTTATTCAGACATTTGAATGTTCAGCCTCCACAAATTCTCTGTGTTCGACCATGTGACAAAATGGTGGTAGGACTGAAAATGGTGTCCAAAATGTGTCTGAAAGAACTCGACAATGTGTTGGAGAAATTTAAGAAGAAAACCCCTGTCAAAACTCATCAAGTCTCTTCTGCAGCGAAAAGAAAAGGGAAGGAGCCCATGGTTGCTCCATCCAAAAAGAGAAGAGCTCTCATCATTGATGAAGATGATGAGGATGACCTCACAATTTCTGCTATAGCATTGAAGAAGCTGAGTTGTTCTGTTCCAGAATCAATGGAACGACAGGAGACAGAAGCAGAGGAGCAAGAAGCAGAGGAGAAGGAAGAAGAGGAGAGAGAAGCTGAAGAAAGAGAAGCAGAGGAGGAAAGGTTTGAAGAAGAAGAAGGAAGAGAAAATCAAGAGGAAGGAGAGCATGAGGAACACTCTTCTCCACCTGAAGGCATGGAAACATAGGGAGATAGTGGAAACTGTGAAGGAGTCGGCCGCTCTCCAGCAGATCCAGAGGACACTCATGCCTCTCAATTTCCTGAGGAGGGACATGATGTTTCATCGCCAAATCTGTGTGACTATGCTGATGTACCATCGTCTACCTTCACTCCATCTGATCGTGCTGAAGCCAGTACGCAGATTGATAATTCAGCAGATTTCTGCAGAATTCTTGATGTTCTCTTGGAAATGCGGGGTCAGATATATGTTTTGGGATGCGAAGTTCAGAACTTGCAGAATGCAGGACAAGCTTCTTCAGTTGTTTTGAATGATTAGATCCAAGCCCTTGCTCTTCAGAATCAAGCAAATGCTAAGAGTGAAGAGGTGGCTCAACTGAAGGAAGATTTGAAAAAGCTGGAAGGCATCGTCCAGTCAATGGGAGATTTCTAGCTTGTTCGTGTTCCCAAGCAATCTTGACTCTATTCCATTTCCATCTCAACCTTTTTTATGATGACAAAAAGGGGGAGAGATGCGAGATTTGAAAACTTTGAACTTAAACTTTTAGTTTGTTTGTTTTGATGTTTGACTTGACTTGTGTGTCTGGATGTGGATTTGGATTTGACTGCTGCTTATATTAAGTACTATTGATATCTTATGAATGGCTTTACTCTCATGCAAGACTAACCTATTTTCTGTGGTTGCAGATTCTAGTGTTATCATTAAGCCATTAATCTTTATGAGATATCCATATTTGCTTGAGTAATGTTTTGCAGGTCAAAGATATTCAAATCTGCAGGAAAGTTTTGTCACCATTAAAAAGGGGGAGATTGTTGGAGAAATCTTTCTGGAATATTTTGAAGCTGACAAAACGTTTCCATCAGTCTGGTCTGAAGATTTGCAGACTTTACTATTAAAGTCTGAAGACCTCCGGACTGCCAGACTCAAGACTCAAAGTCTATTATCATTGACAGTTTGTAGTTTGTCGAAGAAGGTCTATCTAGGACTGTGTGTTTCGTTAAGGATTTGATCTTATCGACTGACGAAGATCTCTTGGTTGGATATGACATAACGGATTCCTTTATTCGAATCAAGATTGATTAAAGATCCGATGATTGGCGAAGTATTCTTGGAAGGTTCTACTTATGGAAACCGAGATCCTGATTGTATGGGCGGGCATGATTGATGGACTATCGACATGTTCCTTTAATAGCTCGAATGATCTTCCTAATTGATTCTGTCCAACGGGAAGATTGGAAGAATTCCTTTGGTAAGTGCCAACGGGTATGATGGCACAAAGGAGTATATAAGGAAGACGTTCCAGTTGTTCAAGAAGGTGCACGATAGAAGAATTCCAAAGTCTGAAGCTCTTTGATTCTTAGTCAATTCATTTACTGAGCGAAATCTTATACTTAAAAGAGAGTCTATATTTTGAGATACCTTGAGGAAGTGTGGTAGAGTATCTACATTGTGGAATCAAGGAAAGCATTGCTGTAACATCTCTTTTGTTCATAGTGAAATCCAGCCGGTGGGGCTCACATCGGTGCGAAAGAGTGGACGTAGGCTTGGAATAAGCCAAACCACTATAAACCTTGTGTTCAATTTTCTCTTCCCTACTCTCTGTTTACTTTGATCATAGTTCGTTTTGTTAACTAAAGGAGAGCTTCATTTCTATTGTTTGCCTAGTATTGCTTTCATATCTCGAGAAATTATTTTTACACCTATTCACCGCCCTCTAGGTGCTTATACTAGCTATATCATGAATAAGCTCATGTACTTTTCATCATAATACAGAAAGATACTTAAATTACACAATTCTTTCTTTCGCATAATTCTTATCTTGATATTTTGAGTGCATCTGATGCACATTTGAGTGCATACCCATAGAACGCACTCTTCAAATCTCATGTCACTCTCTTTTTTACTGGTATCCCTCTCCCAAGGTTGATCCTTAACCGCGGTGTCCGTAGCCACGTCAGCCTATTTTGTTGTCGCGTAGTCTGCATCATAGCCACGATAGCCTAATACTGCTCAGTGTGCACAGCAAGTACAGTAACACATAACAGCCATGTAAGCACCCACATCAGCTTGTCGTCGCTTGCACATGCCAGCTGATTCTCTCTTCAAACACTAAAACACCTCACTAATTTACTAATTGTTTTAAGATCTTTTCAGCAAACTCCAGTTGACTTCTTTTAGGTCGCCTTGATTTTGAGGAGACGTTAACAAGATATTATGATATTAATTGTAGTCAATAAGGGATATGCATAATCAAGAGAGATATATACGTAATTTTTAAGAGATGCAAAATTAAGAGAAATATCTTAATGGTCTTTAACATCTTCTCAAACTCAAGTTGACTTGACCTCAAAGTCAACTGGAGTTTGGAGAATAGACCCAAAAAGAACCTCTCACAGGATTGCCAAAGCAATAACAAGCTGATGTGACTGCTTATATGGCTTTTTTGTATTGTCGTGGCTATAGTGCAAATTATGCAACAATAATGGATAAATTGTCTAAAAAGTCTTAAAATCTATTAGTTTTTAATTTTTTAATTGTGACAATTGAGTTTTATACATTTTCACATTTCACTAATTAAGTCAATTATGCCAATCTTGGTAAAAAAAAAAATACTAACATAAATACTGACCGTCCTGTATAGCATGACCGATACTAATATGGACAATTTTTAATAATATTTTAAGGTTTATATGAAATATTTATTAATTTTTTCTTTTTCCTTTTTTTTCTCTTGCCAACCTATTTTCTTTCTATTTTTATTTTTGAAAGAAAGTGAAATAGAATTCAAAAGAATTTGAATTTGGAATCATATTCCATTCTAAAATTCTATTAATTACAGAAATTCTATTCCTCACCTGGGTTGGTGAGGGCAAACCCTTGCCCAATTTGGTGAAGGCTTGCCCTCGACAACCAAGGCCTGGGTGTACCTCGCCTATGGCTGACAAGTTGCCAATTACCAACAAGGCCTAGTGGGCCAACAAAGGGAAAAAATGAAAAAGAAAATGGAAAAAGAAAAAGAAGAGAATAAAATAAAATAGAAAGAAAAAAAGTAAAGAAGGAAAAGAGACTGAGAGAGAGAAAAAAAAAAAAAAAAAAACTAGCTTAAAAACTAAAATCACCAAATTTAGTCTTGTCCGTTAATCAAGACGCAGCGACATCGCTAGCACAGATCTTAAATTGTCGCGCTTTGGGTGGGTACTTATGATTGGACAAAGAAGGGCAAATGGCAAGAAATAGATAGCCAGTCGTCCGCTAGGTAGACACAAGATGAGTTAAAACCTCGCCCCCATATCTTATTACCAGATAATTCATAATATTAAAGAGATAGCATCGACTTGTTCTATAATACTCTTTATCACTTCTTCTTCTTTTTTTTTTTTTTGGTCGTAATATAATACTCTTCATCACTTCAAAGGCTGATTTTTGCCATTTATTCCTTCAAAGGATGTCATCACCGCTTAGATAAGAATGACGAGGATACTTGCGTTATAATCTTCAACGACCCCCAGCCAACGACCACGCATAAAATTCTTACCTTTTACCAAAAGAAAAAAAAAAAACGACCACGCATAAACCTACGACGTACTGGCTGACGTTTTCTCTATTTCCTGCTTCTTCTTTTTTGCCTAGATAGAGAAAAAAAATGATGTTTCTTACCACCCATAAATACGGAATCAACAAGCCACAGCAGAAGAGCCACCACCCTCCAAAACCACTGGAAAAGAAAAACAGAGAAAGATCTTAACAATTCAAGCTCTTCATCAAATGGACAGGTACTACTTGCTTCCGTTACTCTTGATGAATCTCCAAGACCAGTTCGATATGATATATTTCAATTTAAATGCTAACCCTTTTGATCTTTTCCTCCCTTTTGTGTTAATTTCTGAAGGATTGCAGTCGTGACCGGTGCGAATAAAGGGATTGGATTCGAGATATGTAAGCAACTAGCTTCAAATGGAGTCTTTGTTGTATTAACTGCCAGAGATGTGAATAAAGGAGATGATGCTATCGAGAAGCTTGCGAGTATTGGGATCTCCAACGTGGTCTTTCATCCTCTTGACGTGGTCGATGGGACGAGTGTCTATTCTCTGGCGGATTTCATCAAGGCCCGGTTCGGAAAACTCGATATCTTGGTAAAATCTATTTGTATGTCGCTTTGTATATCATCTTTCAAATAGATTGAGAAAGGAGCCATAAAAGAACAATGGCGTTGCAGGTGAATAATGCAGGCGTAACCGGAGTTACAGTCATGAAAAAAGACTTGGTTTTGACGGTAGATAAAGTGAGTTTTCTCAACTTGGTAGTAGTACTACGAAATACAATTTCCATTTACTTTTGTGAGGTGATTTACAGATTATGTCCGACGTTTATGCGTATCTTAGACCACCTTTTTACTTTTCTTGATACTAGCACAAACGTTTGGGGCAAACAATATTTATTCCTTTTTTCCTTTTTCTTCATCGGAATTGAGAAGCTTAAAGTGGTAAATAGGGGTGAGCGGTTCCAGGTTCCGGTTCGGTTCCGTCCGGAACCTGGAACCTACCCTCGGGTACAGGTTCTTCAATTTTTGGAACCTAGAATCTACTCGTCAGAACCGAGAACCTATAACCTACTCTGTCACAGGTTCCGGGGTCGGTTCCAGGTTCCAACAGGTTCTTTTTTTTTTTTTTTTCATTTTCGTCATTGCTATGTGCTCCTTGCAGAAAGTTTTACGGCAACATGCTCAGATACACAAAGTACAAGCTCAATATAGCTGCCATGGCGTGCGGTCGGCAAATGCAAGGACAAAACTATGAGGATTGCATCAAAGATCGGCAAGATATATTTCAAGTCCATATGATGTTATGAAACCTCCTTTCCTGCACAAGAGCGATTTATTGTTACCGCCCTAAACCTGCATGAAGAGAGACTGACTTTTCAGTTGTCATTCTGAAAATAATAAGTAGCATCACTGAAAGAACAACTTGAAAGCTTAAAACCCAACAAGAGCATGCGTATGGTGCTTCAGTAAATGTATCTATCCCGGGACAAGCAAACAGTTGCAAATCCGTTCATTGTGCCGTAAACTAGCAGAAGAAGTGCAAAATCATCATTTTCTTAGTTTGATGCATGAGATTTACCAATTACAACAAAATGACGGCCTGGACTACATGTACTGCAAACTGCCTCAACAGAAGGATTCAGCTTGTCTATTAGGTTTAGCATTTAACTAGAGAATCAATCGGCTGATAATTTCTTTCCCATTTCAGGCCGGCAAAAGAAGATGGTCACATCAATATCAACTGAAGATTCTTCACCCCAAATGGGCAGAGTTGAGTAGAGTGACAAATAATATAGATACAGTGCCAAGTATTTCAGGCACATTGGCTATTCCTTCAGTAGACAATAACATATACAATCCTATGAAAATATAGCACATAAATAACAATTTGTTCCAACAAGATCCAGAATATGGCTAAGCTGCACCCTACAATACGATTGCTATCGTATTTTGTCATTGAACAGAAGAAAAAGAATTCTCTTCCCTACAAAGACAACACCAAACTAACCGGTTAAGCAACAGTATGCCCAGTCTAGCAACATAGTGATGTTGCTCTGTAGCAGTTAGACCTACTCCACATAAATAATGTCTCCATCAGGATCCCCGCCTTCCCAATTGCTTTCATCTTGAGGATGATCCGATGCCTCAACCACGTCGGCGGTGGCGGTTCGGAGCAATGACGGCCCGAACGGCCAAGCGAGCAGCAGGCTGCAGCAAGAGGTGGTGACGGTGGCTTGGGGACGGCGGCGGCGGCTCACGGCGGCGAGGGGCCGCGCAACAGCTCGTCGGGCTCAACGGTGAGACGGCTCGTCGGACGAGCGGTGGGTGGTGGTGGTTCGGTGGCCAAGATGTGGTGGTGAGTAGGGTGTGGGGCGGCGTGTGGTGGTGAGTGAAGCAACAACCAGCAAGAGGAAGGTGATATTGCTAGTATGAGTACCTAGAGGGGGTGAATAGGTGCCTAAACACTTTATCGATATACGAAAGCAATTCTTAACATATGATAGAAAGTAAATTCTCTCTTAATTAACAAAATGAAATACGATTGAGGTAGAGAGAGTGAGGAAGAGAAAATTGAACACGGGATTTATAGTGGTTCGGCTTATTCCAAGCCTACGTCCACTCTTCCGCACTGACAGCCCACCGGCTGGATTTCACTATGATCAAAAGAGAAGTTACAGCACAGCTTTGCCTTGATTCCACAGTGTAGATGTTTTACCACACCTCTTCAAGGTCTCTCACAAATATAGAATCTCTCTTTCGTATACAAGTGTTCGCTCAAAGGAATTGTCTAAACAAAAAGGAGCTTCAGACTTTGGAATTCTTCTATCGCGCACACCTCGAACAACTAAGAACGTCTTCCTTATATACTCCTTTATGCCATCATACCCGTTGGCACTTACCAAAGGAATTCCTCCAATCTACCCGTTGGACGGAATCAATTAGGAAGATTGTTCGAGCTATTAAAGGAACGTGTTGATAGCCCATCAATCCTGTTCGCCCATACAATCAGGATCTTGGTTTCCATAAGTAGAACCTTCCAATAATATTTAGACAATCATCGAATCTTCAGTCATTGAATCAATCTTGATCAATCAAAGGATTCTTATACGTCTTCTCCAACCACGAGATCTTCTCC
The DNA here is from genome assembly GCF_016545825.1 of Eucalyptus grandis. NCBI lineage: Eukaryota > Viridiplantae > Streptophyta > Magnoliopsida > Myrtales > Myrtaceae > Eucalyptus > Eucalyptus grandis. The sequence goes on along the minus strand of NC_052615.1, from coordinate 30,481,462 downwards.
GGATGATAAGGTTAAATCTGAACAAAACATCCAGTTCGGATAACCTTTCTTCAACGGATTAGAGGCTGTCAATGAGGATAGACTTTGAGTCTTGAGTCCGGCTGTCCGGAAGTCTTCGACTTTAACTAACGAGTCTGCCGACCTTCGACTAGGCGATGGAAACGTTTTGTCAACTTCAAAACACTTCACGAAGATTTCTCCAACAATCTCCCCTTTTTGATGGTGACAAAACCTTCCTGCAGATTTGGATAACTTTGACCTGCAAAACATTTCTCAAACACATGCATATCTTATAGAGATGAATGGCTAAAAGATTAACACTAGAATCTGCAACCACAGAAAGTAGGTTAGTCTAGTATATAATAAAACCATCCATAAGATATCAGTACTTGTTAATAGAAGCAGTCAAGTCCAAGTCTAGTTCGGATCTCATCCGAGACACAAAACAAAGTCAAAGTCTCCAAAAACAGTTAAACAACAACACAATCCAACAAACAGTTAAAAAATGATTGAAAGTTTTTGATCAAATCATGCATCTCTCCCCCTTTTTCTCATCATTAAAAAGGATGAGATGAAGTCTTGGGAATGCGGACAAGCTGGAAATCTTCCATAGACTGAACGATGCCTTCCAGCCTTTTAAAGTCTTCCTTCAGCTGTACAACCTCCTCACTCTTGGCATTGGCACGATTCGAATAGAGAGGTCTTGCATCTTATCATTCAATGAACAGGAAGAAGCTTGACTTTCTTTCTTCAAACTTTGAACTTCGCATCCCAAGGCATAAATCTGACCTTTCATCTCCAAGAGAAGATCCATGATTCTGCGAAAATCTGCTCCATTATCGGTCTGAGTACTTGCTTCGGCTCGATCTGCAGAAGATGGTAGATCAGCATAGTCTTGCAGATTTGGCGATGACACTTCATGACCTTCTTCTGGAAACTGAGATGCATAAACATCTTCGGGTGCTGTGGCGAGCGACCCGACTCCTTCACTTGCATCGGGATATGAAGACGTCACTCCTTTCTCCCGATCTCCCCCATTTCCATGCCTACGGTGGAGAAGAGATTTCCTCGGGTTCTCCTTCTTCTCTTGTTTCTTCTTCAGTCTTTCTTCCTCTCGCTTCTTGCTTTGCTTCTCTTTCTTCTTCTTCCTTCTCCTCTGCTTCTCTTTCTTCTTCTCCCTTCTCCTCTGCTTCTTTCGTCTTTTGTTCCGATTCTTTCTGTGGAACAGGACGACCTAAATTCTTCAAGGCCATTGCAGAGATGGTGATGTCTTCGTCATCATCTTCATCCTCAACGAGGAGAGTCTTCTTCTCTTTGATGGAGCAGCCATGGGCTCCTTCCCTTTTCTCTTAGCAGCAGAAGAGAGTTGATGAGATTTGGTAGGAGTCTTCTCCTTGAATTTCTCCAATTCCTTGCTCAGTTCCTTCAGACGCATTTTGGTCACCATTTTCAGTCCTACCACCATATGATCGCATGATCGAACACAAAAGATTTGCGGAGGCTGAATATTCAGATGTCTGAATAACTTCGTAACAAGGCTTGGGTAAGGGAGTTGACCTCTGTCCTTCATCACTACTCTATACATGTGAAACATAACAGTATGAGGGAGAGAAAACTTCTTACCACAGAGGATGGCATACATCAACTTTGCCTCGAGCTTGAAACATCGGTTTTGGAAGTTGATTTCGGCCGAAGGCAATTGATCACAATCTTGTGAAGTAAGATGTTGAATGCATTCATCCGTGAGTAGGTGATCTTCTCATCTGTTCTCCCGTCCTTCACCGGTTCAAGTGTGGCCCCAAAGAATGGAAACTTTGATTGGTTGATATCTGCCTCTCTCAACTTCTAACACATCTGCCAGCATATTCATATCCACAACATAGTCTTGTTCTTTAACACTGAAGGAGAATCTATTCGCATCCAAAAAGCTAAGATTTGAATAGAAATATGCAGTCAATTCAGCATAAGCCTCAGTTGAGTCAGAGCAAAACTTTTCAAGTTGAAGATAACTGAACTTTTCCCTCAAGTTCACTTTCACATCCAGAAAATCAAAGTCCACACTCCTAGGGTTTATTACCCCACGCTTCAGCAATTTTGAGTACGAGATCCTTTTGTTCCTTTGATCTGAACAAATCTCCCATTTTCCTTGAATTTCAGCCGCAATACCCATTTTCGGTTGAAATAGACTGAACAGTTGTCATCGTCATTCCCATCTACAGGATTCGGTCCCCAGTCCACGAGGATCACTTGGGATATTCGCAAGGGTTTCCTCGCCACCTCTTTACGAGCGATTCCCAAACTTTCCATTTTTCGCGAAAGATATATTCGTTCCTATATCCTTTGTCTCTAAGAAACTCATCAACATAGTTCAAAGGAGTACGAATTCCTTTTAAGGCACGTTATAGCTTGTAAATAAAAGCGGGCTTTTGAACTCTTACGGGGTCTACATCCTCGATGATTTCTTCTTGATGCTGATGAACACCGCCTTGAGGACTAGATGGAGAAGACTGACGCTGCTGAGAATGTTGTGGGCTCGGTTGCTAATCTGGAGTAACTTCATCTTCAGTAAGATCGAAGTGCGTAGGCCCCTCACTCATTCTCTGTGGTCCCCTGCTTGCGATTCTTGAGGACTTTCGTGAAGATGACATCTTTCTCAGTGTTTGGAAGATTCCTTGCTTGACTTTTCCAGAAAAGATGACAACTTTTTGAAGATTGAGCGAAGAAGACAAACGGGAATTGAGGATCGATGCTTTCTAGGGTTTTTGAGAGAAAAGTGAATAGAAAAGTGAAGAGAAATCGACGATTGCACAATCGGTTAAAAAGAAGAGTAAACGAACCGTCACAAAGGAAATAAAAATATGCCTTTTCAAAATAACTGTCTTTTTCCGCAAAAAATAGCCATTTCAAAAATAACTACCTTTTTGAAAATGAATCGATGCAATATTTACGTTAATTAAATATAGCAACAATTTAAACACAGTCTGATGATCGTACCTTTTTAAGATAAGATTGGAGAGAAAAAGACTTACAGTCTGAAGGTCGAGCCAAGACTATCTTCCAGATAAAGTCTTGTAAGACTGAGTCTGAAAGTCTTTAGACTTTGATATCCTCATACCTCAAAATGTTGAGTCTGGACCGTATAGACTCAAATTGATTTTTCTCCAAAGGCTTTGTGAGTATATCAGCCAGTTGATTCTTTGAGTCAACAAATTGAATTGAAACATCTCCATTTTGAACATGGTCTCTTATAAAGTGATGTCGAATCTCTATATGCTTTGCTCTTGAGTGGAGAATTGGATTTTGGTGAGGTTGATAGCGCTGGTGTTGTCGCAATTAATCTCCGTGCATGAGTCTTCAATTTCAAAGTCTCTTAGCTGTTGTTTTATCCATAGAATTTGCGAACAGCAGCTTCCAAGAGCTACATACTCTGCTTCTGTTGTTGAAAGAGACACAGTGCTTTGTTTCCTTGAAAACCAAGACATTGTCCTGCTTCCAAGCAACTGGCAAGTTCCTGAAGTGCTCTTTCTATCAACTCTGCAACCGGCCAGATCTGCGTCTGAATATCCCAGAAGATTAAAGTCTCCCTTCTTAGGATACCACAGACCGATGCTTGATGATGAAGCCACGTATTTAATGATGCGTTTCGCAGCACTGAGATGAGATTCTCTAGGATCTGATTGAAACCTAGCACAGATGCAAACACTCAACAAAATATCAGGTCTAGAGGCAGTAAGATAAAGAAGTGAACCAATGATGCTCCTGTACAACTTTTGATCAACTTTCTTTCCTTCTTCATCTTTGTCTATCTTTAAAGAACTTGACATTGGAATGTTGACCTTTTTGCACTTTTCCAGTCCAAACCTTTTGACAAGATCATTAGCATATTTTTCTTGATAAATAAAAGTTCCTTCCTCCAATTGTTTTACTTAAAGACCAAGAAAGAATGTTAATTCTCCCATCATACTCATTTCAAATTTATCCTGCATAGACTTAGAAAATTTCTTGCACAGATTCTCATTAGAGGATCCGAAAATAATGTCATCCACATATATTTGAACAAGTAAGAAACTTTTGTTTTCCTTTTTGATAAATAAAGTTGTATCTACTTTACCTTTGACAAAACCATTTTGTATTAAAAACTTACTCAATCTGTCGTACCAAGCTCGAGGTGCTTGCTTTAAACCATACAAAGCCTTTTCGGTCAAGACCGAGTCCGGCTTCTTTGGGTCTTCAAACCCCGGTGGTTGTTCCACATAAACTTCCTCATGGATAAATCCATTTAGGAAGGCGCTTTTGACGTCCATTTGGAATAACCTGAAATTTTTATAACAAGCAAACGCAAGTAATAGTCGAATAGCTTCTAACCTTGCCACTGGAGCGTAAGTCTCATCATAGTCTATTCCTTCTTCTTGCGTATATCCCTTGGCCACGAGTCTTGCTTTATTTCGTACGACTTTTCCTTTCTCGTTCATCTTGTTTCTGAAAACCCATTTAGCTCCAATAACAGTTTTACCTTTTGGTTTGGATGTCAATTCCCGGACATCATTTATGCTGAACTGTCGAGCTCTTCTTGCATAGCTTCAATCCAGCTTTCATCGATAAAGCTTCTTCTATGCTCTTTGGTTCAATTTCGAAACGAGTGCCACAAAGACTAGACTCTTCTCGCCTTTTGGATCTGGTGCGAATTCCTTCATTAATTTCGCCGATTATAAGATCTTTGGGATGACTGGACTTATGCTTCCAGTTACTCGTTGATCTGTCTGGTTGATGATCTCTTTCTTTGTTTGGATCTTCACGAACATCTTGAAGCTGGTTTTCCAGAGTCTGAGATGCTTCTTGAGTTGTAAACTTTGGAGGGTCTGGAGCAGGTTCAGACTCTTCTTGATGAGTCTGACTTGATTCATCTTGCGTTGAGTCTTGAAATTTGACATTCATTGACTCCTCCACAGTCTGGCTCTTCTTGTTATAGACTCTGTAGGCTTTGCTTGATGTAGAATATCCAAGGAAGATACCTTCATCGATCTATCTTCAAACTTACCAACTCGATCTTTTGCATTTTTCAATATAAAACATTTGCAACCGAATACATGAAAGTATGAAACAATAGGCCTCTTTTCTTTGAATAACTCATAAGGGGTTTTCGAAGAATAGATCTTAAGAAGACTCTATTGATGATATAGCATGCTTTGTTGAAACACTTCAGCCCAAAATCGAGAAGAAATTTTACTTTCAATTAAAAGAGTTCTAGCCATTTCTTGAAGAGATCTGTTCTTTCTTTCCACAACTCCATTTTGCTTTGAGGAGTATATGGAGAGGAAAACACATGCTTACAACCGATTCATCACAGAATTTTGTAAAATCTTGATTTTCAAATTCACCTCCATGATCTGTTCTTATACTAGAGATAACACATCCTTTTTCATTTTGAACCATTTTAGCAAATTTTTCAAAATACGAAAAGGTTTCGGACTTACTTGCAAGGAAATATACCCAAGTAAAATGGGAGTAATCATCAACAATTACTAGGCAATACTTCTTACCCCCAATACTCTGAGTTCTGGTTGGTCCGAAGAGATCCATATGCAGCAACTGTAGTACATGATTAGTAGAGACATAATTAATTGGCTTAAAAGAATTTCTTACTTGCTTTCCCAGAATACATGGAGTGCATGAATCAGTCTTTTGGTATGGCAATCTGGGTAGTCCTCGAACAAGCTGTTTTGAAGAGATTTTGGCTAATTGCTTCATGTTGACATGACCAAGCTTTTTGTGCCCTAAGCTTGCTTCGTCTTGAATTGAGATAAAGCATTGCGATTCATTTGGTTTCACATCCAGAAGATAGATATTTCCATGTCTTCGACCCATGAAAGACGAGTAGAGTCTTTACGATTCCGAACATGTTCCTTCTTGAAAGAAGATCTTGAAACCAAGATCACACAATTGACTAATGCTGAGAAGATTGTAATTGAGTCCTTCCACTAAGGAAACATTACTTATTGTGAGAGTTCCAATTTTCACGGTTCCAAATCCCACAATACTTCCTTTGCTGTTTCCTCCAAATGAAACTTTTCCACCATTTACTTGAGCAATCTTTATAAAGCAGTTTGAGTCTCCCGTCATGTGTCTTGAGCATCCGCCGTCAAGATACCACTTTACCTGTTTCTTGACGGAGACCTGCATTTAAAATAAAGTCTCAAGCTTTCTTTGGTACCCAAATTTTCTTGGGTCCTTTGGTGTTAGTAAGATAAACAAGTATTAACCCATACTTTCTTAACGGTTTCCATACCATAGGACACTCTTTTTCAAAGTGATCCTGGACTGTTGCACTTAGAACATCTGAGAGCATTTCTACCTACAGGTTTTACAAAAACTTTCTTGAAGTGATTTTTGTAAACCTCACTCGAGAGTCTTTTCTTAATTCTTTCTTTTACTTTAGGAAAATCAATCAAGGGGATTGTTTCTTCTGTCATACCTAGACCGGACTTATTGAAGTAAGGTCTTTGTCTTGAAAGAATTTTCTCAAGTTTTTCAGACCCTATAGAAAATTTCTTTGATATATTTGATAAGTCTGTTTTTAAAAAAGCATTTTCTTTTAAAAGATTATCTTCATTTCTTTAAGATTGGAAACAGACAAGTCTAGACTTTTAACTCTTTCTAAAACATTTTCCTTTTGTTTTAGAGCTGAGTTTTCTTTTTCAGTTCGGAAATTCTTTTGAGAGAAGTCTTAAGACTAAAGCATAGTTCATCAATATATTTAGAAACTTTAACAGGAATTTTAAAATCACTTGCCTTAAATTCACTGTCCGAGTCGATCCCGAGTCGATCCAGTCCGAGAGTCGGTGTGCCATCGGACATAGATTGGCATATTCATTATCACTTTCTTCACACTCTGTATCACTCCAGGTTTCGGCTTTGAGAGCTTTTCGAAATTTTTCAGCTTTTCCTCTCTTCTTCTTCAGAAGAGGACAGTTGGGTCTGATGTGTCCCTTTTTCTTGCATTCAAAACAGACTACATCTTTATTTGGTTCCTCATCATCAACGAGACTTGGTCTGCTGTCTTTGAAAGCTTTGTTTCTTTGAGTTGAACCTTCTTCCTTTTCTATTCAGTTTTCTGAATCTTCTTATCATGAGAGCAAGCTCCTCATCGTCCATATCATCTTCAGAATCTGTAACATCAGAATCATCATTTGATTTTAATGCAATGGATTTCTTACCTTTTGGATCTTCATCTTCATTGATCCTTTCCACTTCATAGGACTGAAGAGTTCCAATCAGCTCGTCGACGAGATAGTGGCATGATTCTCTGCGTCTCTCTTATCGAAGTCTTTATGTGATTCCAATCCCTGGAGAGTCCACGCAGTAGCTTGTTTACCTTCATGGGATCAGAAGTTGGTTGACCTTGATTTTCAAGACCATTCACAATATCTGTAAATCAACTAAACATGTCAGATATTGATTCTCCTGGTTTCATTAGAAGGCTTCGTATTGACCGAGAAGAATGTTGATTCTTGTTTCCTTCACTCGATCTGTTCCTTCATAGGTGATATGCAATCTGTCCCAAACTTCTTTTGCTATACCACAAGAAGATATTCTATTATATTCAGTTGGTGATAAAGCACAATATAAGGAGTAAATTGCTTTTGCATCGAGTGTTTGTCTCTTGATTATTTCTTCCTGAGACATTCCGCTGGTTTCTTCATTTCTTTTCCTCTTTCGAGACCGATGCGGTGGTAGGAGTAATTCCTTTTTCTACAACGTCCCATTCCGAGGATCCTTTGATCGTAGGAAAGCTTTCATCTTGTTCTTCCGGATGTTGTAATCCTTTCCATCAAAGTAGGGTGGTCTGGTATTGCTTTGCCCTTCCATCAGCCCTGGTGCTAGCATACTAGCCATGGATCTTTAACTCTGAAGTAAAATACTTCAAACAAAGTGAATACACGAGCTCTGATACCAATTGATATTGCTAGTATGAGTACCTAGAGGGGGGTGAATAGGTGCCTAAACACTTTATCGATATACGGAAGCGATTCTTAACATATGATAGAAAGTAAATTCTCTCTTAATTAACAAAATGAAATACGATTGAGGTAGAGAGAGTGAGGAAGAGAAAATTGAACACGGGATTTATAGTGGTTCGGCTTATTCCAAGCCTACGTCCACTCTTCCGCACGACAGCCCACCGGCTGGATTTCACTATGATCAAAAGAGAAGTTACAGCACAGCTTTGCCTTGATTCCACAGTGTAGATGTTTTACCACATCTCCTCAAGGTCTCTCACAAATATAGACTCTCTCTTTCGTATACAAGTGTTCGCTCAAAGGAATTGTCTAAACAAAAAAGGAGCTTCAAACTTTGGAATTCTTCTATCGCGCACACCTCGAACAACTAAGAACGTCTTCCTTATATACTCCTTTATGCCATCATATCCGTTGGCACTTACCAAAGGAATTCCTCCAATCTACCCGTTGGACGGAATCAATTAGGAAGATTGTTCGAGCTATTAAAGGAACGTGTTGATAGCCCATCAATCTGTTCGCCCATACAATCGGGATCTTGGTTTCCATAAGTAGAACCTTCCAATAATATTTAGACAATCATCGAATCTTCAGTCATTGAATCAATCTTGATCAATCAAAGGATTCTTATACGTCTTCTCCAACCACGAGATCTTCTCCAGATGATAAGGTTAAATCCTGAACAAAACATCCAGTTATGGATAACCTTTCTTCAACGGATTAGAGACTGTCAATGAGGATAGACTTTGAGTCTTGAGTCTGGCTGTCCGGAAGTCTTCAGACTTTAACTAACAGAGTCTGCTGACCTTCAGACTAGACTGATGGAAACGTTTTGTCAACTTCAAAACACTTCACGAAGATTTCTCCAACAGAAGGAAGGAAGGAAGAAGAAGAAGAAGAAGAAGAAGAAGAAGAAGGGGTGGGGTTTCGGCCGAGAGAGGGGGAAAGAGAAGAGAGAGAGAGAAAAAGAAAAAAAATTGGGGGACAGGAAGTGACGTGAGCAGGAAAAAGGGGGAAAAAGAAAGAGAGAGGGAAAAGAGGGGGAAAAAGAGAGGGAAAAAGGAAGGGGACGGGGGATAATGATGTGGGTGCTCTTGGGTTTTTAAAAAAAATATCTGACCGGAACCGGGAACGCCGGTTCCTAGAAAAATGGAACCGGGAACCGGAACCGGTCTCTTTAGAACCGGGAACCGTGCTCACCCCTAGTGGTAAACACTATTGCCTTTGTCATGTAACCTTATTGCAGATTAAAGGTCCAAACGCCAGATCAACGAAAGAGTTCATTGAGGAGACGTATGAATTAGCAGAAAAATGTCTGAGGACTAACTACTATGGAGTCAAACAAGTAACGCTGCTCTTCTACCTCTTCTTCAGCAATCGAATTCAGCAAGAGTGATCAATGTCTCCTCTTCCGTTGGCAAGCTTCAGGTATGTACTTCATTAGTGTAATTACATAAATGAAGTTTTTCATATTGTTGATCGAGAAAACCACATATAATCAACTTATTATATCTTCTAGCTGTTTAACGGAATAATGAAAGAGATTGACACTATTGTCTTTGTCCTGTAACCTTGTTACTTATTTGCATTTTCTCTCATGAAAGATTTGTTCATCTTATTTTGCTTGAAATTAGTTCATACCTGGCGAGAATATCAAAGAGGAGCTCAATGACGTTGATAGCCTCACGGAAGAGAAAGTGGACGGTTTGGTGATGAGATTTTTAAAGGATATGAAAGAGGGAACAGTAGAAACTGGAGGCTGGCCGATCATTTCATCCGCTTACATCGTGTCCAAGGCAACTCTCAATGCTTACACAAGAGTTTTGGCAAAGAAATACCCTGGTATCGCCATCAATGCCGTGAGCCCCGGTTTCGTCAAGACCGACCTAAACCACAACACGGGGTTTTTGCCGGTTGAGGAAGGCGCGAGAGGTCCCGTTACAGTGGCTTTAATGCCAAAAGAAGGACCTTCTGGCGTGTTCTTTGATCGGACAGTGGTATCGACCTTTTGATCAAGATTTGGTTGAGTAGTGTATAGAGGCTATGTCCGCTTAAACCCTAAAGCTATGTTCTACTGTATTTTTAATTCTGTTTCTTGGTAGGAGCTTCTAAACCGCATTACACTTATATCACTGAGATTGGAGAGAGTGACTATGCCAAAGGAGAATAAATGGGAGTTATGTTGGCACGAGTTTTGGAATAATTTGGCACTATACAAGATAAAATTGCTCATTTGGGTTTAATCTTTTACACTCTTTTTGACCACGTATGGAATGACAATTTGTTCTCGAAATGGAATTGTACATCCGCAAACCAATTTAATTACTGTTCTGGGGTCTCAAGCAACAATCGGAATGAAAAGAGAAAAAAAGATATAAGCCGAACACGATGATTCATATCAACCCGAGCTTTCCGCGTACATACCAATTCTAGGTCATGCCATCAGCTGTAAGTGGGCATCAACAAGCCTATAGTGTTCTCAAACTTGCCTTGGCCATGCCGACGCCGACTGTGACAGCCACGGCACGTGTGACGTGTTGCTTATGGAATAGGACTGCCACGCTTGCATCCTAGAGTGGCTTGCGAGGAGGTGGTGAGATATGGTGGTTGACTGGAAATAAGGGCTGTGATCCTCCCCGGCGGCCAGCAAGGTCCTGAGACTCTCGTCAGCCATAGTGGAAAAATAAAAAAGAAAAAGAAAAGCAAATAAAAAAAAAGAAAAAAATTAATATAAAATTAGAAATATATTAAAAATTATTGGTGTTAGCATTAGCCATACACCACATAAGATGACCAACGTCCACTTTAGTGATTTCCCGTCAAAATTGGTTGAATTGATTATATTAACAAATTGTTAAAAGGCTTTGGACTAAAGTAGTCAAATTGAAAAGGTTAAGACTAAACTGGCATAAATACAATAGATTTAGGTCTTCTTCTGATAATTTTCCCTTTTTCATTTCATTTGTGTTTACTATGGCCAGCGATAAAGCGATTGTACTTTTTGCTCAAAATTTTCAACCGACGAATTCGGAATGATTAATATTCTACTCTATGAAATTCATCTTTATATCTTGAACACGTTTCACAATTTGACTTAGTACTTTGTGCAATGCCTCGAAATCGACTCAGAGCCGACATTGCTGGTGAATCAGCCTCAAGGCAAATTACCAACTAAGCATCACCATCTCTTCTTCTGAGGATTGGAAGTTTGCAAATAACAATACATCATATAGATACTATCCGATGATACCCTTCGGTTAACTCCTCCGATATACCGTAATGGTCGCACCTATTAAAATGATAAAAGAGGGCTGAATAGAAGAAGAAGATTCAGGTACAACATTGCCTTGTATTTTCTGTATATTTTAAGAGAATATCTTCTGTACACTTATTGCTATACAACATAATGAATTTACATATATATAGGCTAAGCACTAGGTTCATAAGAAACGTGATTTTGTTGGATACAATATTTAGAGAATAATCCGTCTTGAGGAGCAAGTCATGGGGGAATTGTAGGTGTACTCTTGGAACAAAATGATTTGACTTGATGACCAAATCAGGAATCGTAGCAGTTCCATGATCAATGTTGTAGGGATTTCTTTCCTTTGACAACCCCCCTGGGGCAAGCTGATGGGGTGGCAGTCACAGTAAGCTTGGCCTGAAGAAGATGGAATCGGGATCCTGAAAGGGCTTTGGTGAATATGTCCACTAGTTAGTCCATTGAAGAGATATATTGAACATGCAATTGGCCCTAATAAATTCACTCGCGAACAAAATGATAGTCAATCTCCACATGTTTCATCCTAGCATGAAAAACAGGATTGCCACTAAGGTAGATAGTTGAATTATTATCACACCATTGTACTGGGGACCCCTGCAGGATGATCCTTGAATTAGAAAGTAAAGCTTGAATCCATATGATCTTAGTAGTCGTGTCAGCAAGACATTTGAAATCTGCCTTGATACTTGAACAAGCAATCAATCTCTGTTTGCAAGAACTCCATGAGATTAAATTAGAACCAAGAAAAATGGTATAACCTGTTGGTAATTTGTTTATAAAACAAATGAAGAGGTGCCTTGTCCCACATCGAAAAGATGTGAGTGCGCACGTGGACGAGATTTGGCACTAACCGACAATCAATTTTTTATGTCTTTTTAATGTAACCTTTGAGACGTACTTGTTCACGAAAGGTTGTCTTTGTTCTTTTGTAACATTTTGAAAGGTTGCCTCTATTCGAAAGACATATATAAGTACATTTGTTTTGAGATCAAACTATATCTTCTTTCATTTTTTCGTTTTCTTTCGAAAGAAACTACAGCCATTGTTTTTAATTGTTTCCCATGAGAGATCCTGGAGAAATACTAGAATTGTTATCTAGTATTCTTGTTTGAGACTTTGTTGTATCCTGGAGGAAATTTGCCGGTGACCATTAGCAACGTAGTGGGGCAAATAAATCCTTAAAGAAAGTGATATCACGTCTCAAAGTTTGACTTGAGTACTTTAAAAGATCCGACTACATTGTTCTACCCAATTTGAAGCCATATTTTCCCAAACAATTTTAAGGATTTATTTTTTCTGCAACAATGAAGTTGGAGTTAATCGAAGTCAAGTTGCCGCCAGTGCAATTTTGCTTGAATCGAGAACCAGGGCAGAGGGCTTTGGTGGAACTTCAGAGCGTATTGATGTGGCGGGACAGTTCAGTTATTTCTGGCAAATCTCATGACAATCACATTGATATATCTTATGCACAGATGATACAGCATCACCAGAGGGGGTGAAGAATATTTTGCAAGCGGAGGACAACATTCAGGATATTATGGAACTCTTAGAACAAGGATGATTGTGTTTTGGAGGAAGCAAAATGAAGGAAATCTGATGGATATCAGTTAATACAAAAGAAGATGTGCATACGGAGGAGACTTCAAACTCTTTGGCGAATATATCGAGTGATCACATGCCATGACTTCTTGCATGTTGATCTGCTCCATGAGGGCGTGATGTTCGACAATAAGTATAGAACGTTGGAGAAGACTACTTGGAGTCAGGAGAAAGATTTGATCCTCGAGAACGCTCATGGAGACCGATAAAGGACATGAGCACGAAAAGAGGGGATCATTCTTTGGTCATCTTGAACCAAAAGTTATATGATGTAGGAGGCTACGATGGATCTAAAATGGTGGCGACAGTGGAGCTTTTCGATCCTCGTGCTGGTTCGTGGATGATGGTGGAATCGATGGACGATCTCACCCATTGAAATATTTAGTCGCGAGAATTCGAAAACAAAACCATCTTTTCTCGAACGGATGGTGAATGAAACGTATTGGCATGGATGGCGGTTGGGACCCAACGCCAGTCACGAGGGACGAAAGGACGTCAATGGCGTGGCTCTTTCTACGTTTAGCCATCCACGTGCTTTAACTGGTGCGTGAACCTCTGACCCGGCGGGTCGTGTCTTTTCGCCAGCGTTCCTGCCTCGATTGAACCAGATTGATGCAGTGCTTGGTTTTTGTCGAAGAGTCTCGATTGTTGTGCAGAGTGCGCGCCATGGTCGCTGGTTTGCACGAGAATCACCGATCCGGTGTTCAACTCGGGGCGGGGGTCGGCCCTGACGGAGAAGGGCACGGTGGAGATGGAGGCGAGCATAATGGACGGGGTGGGGAGGAGGTGCGGCACGTTTTCTGGTGTGACGATGGTGAAGAACCCGATCTCCCTGGCCAGGCTCATCATGGACAAGTCCCCCCACTCCTATCTCGCCTTCACAGGCGCCGAGGAGTTCGCCCGCCTCCACGTCTGTACTTTCTGCCTACTCCCATAGACTTCTGCTTCTGCTTTTTTGCTCACGTGGGTCTCGCATTCGGGTCACGAAAATCATGAACTCAAGAGAAGCGTTTCTGCGGCATGTATTAACGGACGGTCTCGATGAACGAGGACATGGAAGTACTCGACACGGTGGAATGTTACAAAGAGGGTCTCGGATGATAGGTGATTGACCAAAAGGCTTTTGAGAAGAGGTGTTATTTCTCTGCAATCGTGGTATGACAGAAGATCGAGGTCCTACACTTCGGTTCGGTCCTATGTAAGTCGAGCAGGGGAGCATGATCTCGTTGGGATTGCTGCACTTATTGTGCGCGGTCAAAGCTCTTTATATGTTTTCAGGTTTCTGCCTACCTTCAAGCGGACAAGCTTCCTCAATAAATAAGGAGGATTAAGGATGTCGTTGTGAGTACGGTAAAAAATAGACTTAGTCATCAGCAGGGGAGAGAATTTGAAAAGAGATGAGCTTAGAATTAAAAGAAATAAAAATAAAAAACCAAAAGAAGGAGATAAGTTCATCCAAGGAGAAGTTGAGAAAAACGCCAAAGCAGAATTTGGTCTGTCCCTCGGTGGCTTCCACGGACGCTGATGATTATCGCTCATTGCCATTGGCTGTATTTTGAAACAGCACAAAGCATGCTCTGCTTGGTTGAGAGCCTGAAGCGACTGCATCTCCGTCGAAACTTTTCGTTGGCTAGTATTGCTTCACTTTTCTGTGGATGACACAAGTAGATGTGACCGAAACGTTCCTATGTTTGCCAATTGGTGTCACATTAATGGCACTGATCAAACTCAGGAATAGTGGGGGTCACTGCACCCACAGATAGGACAATTGTGAAAGTGAAGGCAAATGTTGGGTCATTCATGGATGTCTTGGAGGACTACTTGAGAATGTACCGAGGTGTTGCTTTTTGCTAATCGGCTTATATGCTAAGGTATGCGATATTTTTATCTCCATGTTTAGCACGTAAACTGCTACACTATTTGTCATTGAGGGTTTCATACTTGCTCTTAGTCTTTAGTCATTTTGGCGTGTGTGTTCAATTCCATGTGTGGGATAATGATACAATTGAAGAGATGTGACATGCCTCAATTTAAGACTTCAGTAACAAGAAATGGTACGCATGTGTATGCTTGAGCTATTGATCGTTGTAGGCGGTTGACCAAGAAAGGTGAGTTCAGTCGCAATGCATTACGAGATTGACACGAGCGTGTGAATTTTGAACTAGAACTGGAAGGTGTCTATAGAATTTTGGTATCGTGTGATTAAGCTAGACTTTTGGTCTTGATTTGTTTCATGCTTTAGTATTTTTGAGCCATGCATTCAAGCACAAGATTAATTGGAATCGGCTTGATTGCTTGATGTCCTGGATTAATATGTGCACAAACGTTTATGTTATTATGGGCTTATGCAAGCACATAAGCAGTGGCATGAAAATTCTATTCAATCATATTATCTAATGGTTTCAAGCATAATAATGTTAAATTTATGGTTTTGCCCTTGCATGCAATTTGATGAGAAATGAGGTATGGCCTTGATTATACCTTTTAGAAGGTTTCGGATTATACAATGTTGTTGATTCCATTCCTAGAATTGCTGGTATCTTCTTTTCACCTCTCTCAATTCCAGTTTATGCACTTATGATACCTCGATACTCGATTCGCTTGCATTTACTGAATTTTTAGAGAATGTTCTTACATGCATGGGATGATATGTAGTGCTCTATTTATGGAGGCAATCTGGAGATACTGAATGGGTTTTTTTTGGGCGTCCCTTGTTTGGTTCTAATGTGTTCTATTTGCTGTCCTTGCCCCTCATAGATTTGATTCTAAGGAATATCATAAATGAGCCAAGAGAGTATAATTGCATTGGTTTTCTATTTTGATGTATGTATTTCATTGAGCATGAAATTTGACAATGCATAGTTTTGATTGGATGCCTCATGAAATATTCTTGTGGTGGGGGTATCCGAAGGGGACTTGAAGTCATTGAGACTAAGAAGTATCTAGCTTTCATTTTCAAAATGAAATATTTAGGAGAAGCAGATACTATCTTAAGTATTAAAATTAAAAATAGTGGGGGTTATTCTTTGAGCTAAAGTGATTACACGGAGAAGATGTTGCATAGATTTAAACATATTGTTTTCAAATATATGAGTACTCCATTTGATTCCTGGTGGAAAGTTTTTAATGTGAGTGATATTGGTTTTTGATGTATCTGATACATTATCTAGACCTGATATTACTTTTTGTATATGCAAGTTGAGTAAATACTAGTAATCCAATATAGAACATTGGAGGGTTATCTTATTGTTCTATAATAATTTGGCTATATTAGAAAGATATACCGATGCTAGTTGGATTGCAAGTGTGAGAGATAAACAATCCATTAATGGATTAATTTTCACATTATGTGAATGTGTTGTTTCTTGGGCGAGCAAGAAACAAATGTGCATAATTCACTCAACTATGAAACTTGAATCGTTGCTTTAGTAGAATTTGAGAAAGAGGCTAAATGGACTATGAATTTGTTGTTAAATATCAAATTATGACCTAGTCCTATGCCTCATATTTCTATCTATTGTGATAGTCAGGCTATTTTAGCAAGAGCCTATAGTAGCACCTATAACTGTAAGTCTAGACATATTAGTCTAAGACATAAATATGTGAGACAATTGATTAAAGATGGTACCACAACAATTGTCTATGTGAGGTTAAGTAATTATCTTGCCAATCCTTTGACGAAGTCTTTACCGAGAGACATGGTAATAATGACCTCACAAGAAACAGGGCTGAAACCCTTTAATTGAAATCACCAATAATGGTAACTCGACCTTTTTCTAGAACATCACTAGTTACAAGGTTTAATGGGTAAAAACAAGTTATTGGATGTGATTGTTTGATACTGACGTAGCCCTAATATGAGAAGTCAGTATCGTCTGTTACGTTTTGTAGGTTGAATTGAATTTTTAATAAAGTATGATACAAATATGTAATGTGTTGATAGTAATAGAAACACATGGTAGATACTTCACCTATACAAGCTTAGAAGTGGTGCCGCTTCTTACGAAAGTTAGGGTTGCTTTCTAGAGAGCTCGTGAAACAGGATCAAGCACAAGGCCATAATAGTGCAGAGTAATATAGAACTTCTCGCTGAAACAAGAGGTTAGTGTATGTGCAGTATGTCCGATTCTATTACATAAAAGTACAAGTTTAAAGCCGAGCTACTTGTCACTTTGATAGAGCTTTGAGATACTTGCACTAAGTAAAGGTTTAACTCGAAAGAGACCTTTATGTATGTATATTAATCTCACGAAAACTTTGGCTGTATATTTCTAACGTTTTATATTTTGTTTTTGTTTTATAAACAAAAGTGGGGGATTGTTGGTAATTTGTTTATAAAACAAATGAAGAGGTGCCTTGTCCCACATCGAAAAGATGTGAGTGCGCACGTGGACGAGATTTGGCACTAACCGACAATCAATTTTTATGTCTTTTAATGTAACCTTTGAGACGTACTTGTTCACGAAAGGTTGTCTTTGTTCTTTTGTAACATTTTGAAGGGTTGCCTCTATTCGAAAGACATATATAAGTACATTTGTTTTGAGATCAAACAATATCTTCTTTCATTTTTTTTTCTTTCGAAAGAAACTATAGCCATTGTTTTTAATTGTTTCCCATGAGAGATCCTGGAGAAATACTAGAATTGCTATCTAGTATTCTTGTTTGAGACTTTGTTGTATCCTGGAGGAAATTTGCCGGTGACCATTAGCAACGTAGTGGGGCAAATAAATCCTTAAAGAAAGTGATATCACGTCTCAAAGTTTGACTTGAGTACTTTAAAAGATCCGACTACATTGTTCTACCCAATTTGAAGCCATATTTTCCCAACATAACCACCCACAAAGCGTCCAGTATCATGGTCACTAGCCCATCCTACATCAAAAAAAGCATGAAGGGAATCCTAAGATCCTTTGGTGAAGATAATTTCGTGACTAAGAATGCTAGAGACGAAGCGTAAAATACGTTTGACATATTGCCAATAGGCTTCTGTAGGGGCAAGCATGAACTGACAAGCAGTATTCACAGCATAAGTAAGGTCTAATCGAGTAATGGTGAGATTTTGTAGTGCGCCCATTGTGCTACGATATAGTGTGGGATTACCTTGATCAAGAGAAAGAGGATCTGCACTGGTCAAGCATAGTGTAACTACAGCTCGTGCTTTGTCCATGTTGGCCTTCTTAAGAATTTCAACAACATATTTCCCTTGATGCAAAAGAAGGCTAGAGGCAGTGTTTTGTAATTTGATCCCCAAAAAAAATAGTGGAGATCACCAAGATCTTTGATAGTGTACTCCCATTGTAGAGATGCAATTAAAGTGGATAGTGGTGCCTAGGGAAAGCCTATAAGGATGATATCATCCTCATATACAAGGAGAAATACTGTATGCTGATGTATGTAGGACAGATAATCAAGAATCGGCACAAGAAACATGAAAACCAATAGATAAGAGGAAAAAACTTAGCCTTTGATGCCAAGCTTGTGGTACTTGCTTTAATCCATAGAACAACCGTTGAAATTTGCAAACATAGTTAGGGTGATTAGCATCAACAAAACCTAGTGATTGTTGCATACAAATCTCCTCAGTAAGGTGGCCATGAAGGAACGCGTTCTTATCATCAAGTTGTCGAAGTGTCCAACCTTAACTGTAGGCGAGTGAAATCACCATATAGACAATTACGTGCTTCACAAAGGGACTGAAAGTCTCATGGAAATCAACTCCTTCCTGTTGATTATATCCCTTGGCCACCAATCTTGCTTTGTAGCATTCAAGTGAGCCATATGCATGATATTTGATGTGAAACACCAATTTGCATCCAATTGCTCTATATTGTAACGGACCATGGACTAGAACCCAGGTTTGATTTTTCATAAGGTCGTATATTCTTCAGCCATGAAAGCCCTCCATGCATGGATTTGTAGCTGCTTCACTGAAGCAAGTTGGAGTGGGTATTGGCTGCACCGTAGAATGAAGGGCTTATGTGTGGTCCTTAGTGAGATGACGTCGGGCTAAAGTATCATCTCGAAGCCGTGTGACCATGGGGTGTGTAGGAGCCACGGGCAGAGCCGCGGGTGGACCGGAAGAGGGCTCTCGCTGAGTTGAAGAGCTGATGGGTTGGTCAGTAGAGGGACTGGACTGATCAGAGGAGCATGCGATAGAACATGCGAAATTAGGTGAATCATTTTTTATTGATGGTGCCATAACACGCAGTGTTGCTGATTCAGTAAAGGATTTCTACAAATTAAGGTAGAATGATTTTGATTTGGAGAGGCCATGAGCGGATTGACAGAGACGAAAATACCACCTGGTTGGGGGTAAAATTCTGAATCTGTTGATAAATTAGGAGATGGGCTAGTATGAACTTATGATGCAGCAGAAATAAAAGGAAATAAGTCTTCATAAAAAATGGCATCAGTGGTAATATAGAACCGATTATCCTTGAGATAGCAACGATAACCATGGAAGCCAAGAGGATAACCCAGAAAAATGTAGCAATGAGATTGATGTTGTAGTTTGTTCTTTGCGTAAGGTTGAAATTTCGGCTAGATAGCGCAGCCTAAGATGCGTGGGTGATGAATTGAGGGTTTAACATTATAGAGAACTTCCCAAGGTGACTTATGGTAGAGCACAACTGAAGATAACCTGTTAGTGATATGAACAGCACTTTCAAATGCAAAATCCCAAAAGTGAGTTGGAACTTAAGCATGATGAAGCATCGACAGTCCCATTTCTACAACGTGTTGATACTTTCTTTCGGCAGTACCATTTTGGCGATGAAGTGTCGAACAAGAGGTACGGTAGTGGATTCCTCGATCCTGCAATAGTCTGCGAAAAGGAGCAAACTGGAACTTGTCTGCATTATCACATTAAATGGCTTTCACCGTAGTGTTAAGTTGAATTTCCACCAAATTTAAAAATGCTATGAAATGGAAAGAAATTGATCATGGGATTGAAAAAGATATATCCAAGAAAATCGAGAGAAATCATCAGTGAATTATATATAATAACAGTTGTCCAAAAAGGACATTATAGGAGTCGTCCTCATACATCAAAATGGACTAATTGTAGGGAGGCCGAAGACTTATTTTTGGAGAGTGGATGAACATGACTGTGGCTCTTGCTAGAAAGACATGCAAGACAAAGGAGAAATAGAGACTGTAGATTTATTTAGTACTCGACTGACTATGTTGTACAAGGCGTGAGCCAGACGAAAATGCCATTTGTTGATGGAATATGTCTCGTACGCCTCAATTTTGATATTTTGGACCAACCCACGAAACACATGGGTTCTTGAGGAGAGATGACTTCGCAAATTATAGATGAGCATGTTAGATCGCCTAAATCGAGAATCGCTTGGACCAGATCGGATCGGCCGGTCTGGTTAGGTTCTCAGAAGGCCCACAAGGATTGGTCTGGTTCCTGCTTCCATAAAAAAAGGATTCAATGATTGTTGGTCTAGTTCTTGGTTTGGGGGCTGAACCAGACCGAACCGATTCTTTTAAAAATATATATTTTTTTAAATTTCTTAAAAATAACAATAAACCCTCAAAATAGTAACAAATCTAGTATTTTTTTTTTTCTAGGTGATCAATACCTTGGGATCGGACCGATCCGTTCAATTCTCAATCTTAGTACCATTCGGTTTGGTTCTCGGTCCCAAAAATTCAGAACTAGTTCTCCCGATCCAATTCTCAATTCCTAAGTGGAACCGGATCGGATTGGGAACCGATCACCTTTATCACCAATGGAGGATAGCTAATTTACAATTGCCGTTACTTCTAGAAGAAATTCTGTAACCGTTTGGTTACCTTTACGAAGAGTTTGCAACTGCCTCCGAAGTTGAGCTGCTTGGGCATGATTTCGTGCCGCACAGGATGTGGCTATGAATCCCCATGTGTTTGTTCAAAGGAGAAATAGAGACTGTAGATTTATTTAGTACTCGACTGACTATGTTGTACAAGGCGTGAGCCAGACGAAAATGCCATTTGTTGATGGAATATGTCTCGTACGCCTCAATTTTGATATTTTGGACCAACCCACGAAACACATGGGTTCTTGAGGAGAGATGACTTCGCAAATTATAGATAAGCATGTTAGATCGCCTAAATCGAGAATCGCTTGGACCAGATCGGATCGGCCGGTCTGGTTAGGTTCTCAGAAGGCCCACAAGGATTGGTCTGGTTCCTGCTTCCATAAAAAAAGGATTCAATGATTGTTGGTCTAGTTCTTGGTTTGGGGGGCTGAACCAGACCGAACCGATTCTTTTAAAAATATATATATATTTTTAAATTTCTTAAAAATAACAATAAACCCTCAAAATAGTAACAAATCTAGTATATTTTTTTTTTCTAGGTGATCAATACCTTGGGATCGGACCGATCCCGTTCAATTCTCAATCTTAGTACCATTCGGTTTGGTTCTCGGTCCCAAAAATTCAGAACTAGTTCTCCCGATCCAATTCTCAATTCCTAAGTGGAACCGGATCGGATTGGGAACCGATCACCTTTATCACCAATGGAGGATAGCTAATTTACAATTGCCGTTACTTCTAGAAGAAATTCTGTAACCGTTTGGTTACCTTTACGAAGAGTTTGCAACTGCCTCCGAAGTTGAGCTGCTTGGGCATGATTTCGTGCCGCACAGGATGTGGCTATGAATCCCCATGTGTTTGTTCAAGAGGTGAATGCTGAGAGCTATCCGACAATTGTGTCGGCTGAGGTGTTGAGAATCCATGCGAGCACCACTTGATCACGTGTTGACCATTCTTCTTTGGGAGGATTAGAAACAACTATAGCAGTTCCATCTGCACTTGTTTGTCTGATATGAGTTAGAGGACAGGGATAGGTATGTACCTTCAATAATGGATAGAAGTTTGTTTACCCAGAGAAGTAGAAGCAACCTTGCTTTCCATACAACATACTTATCACCATTAAGTTTTACTCCAATGGCCGGAAAGGTAATGGTGTGGGACTGATTTCCTGGAGTAGATTGTGGAATTGCCATGATTGGTAAGGATGCGACAGCAGATTCGAAGGCTGAGATTGATGAATCTTCCATGGAAATTTCAGGAAAAAAAGGGACAACATCAGAAGGCTGTGTTTGCTTTCACAACAATCTGCTCTGATATCATGTTAAAATGGTAAAAGAGGGTTGAATAGAACAAGAAGATTCACGCTCAATGTTGCCTTGTATTTTCCGTATAATTTAAGAGAATATCTTATGTACGCTTATTGCTATACAGCACAATGAATATATATATATATATATATATAGGCTAAGCACTAGGTTTAGAAGAGACGTGATTTTATGGGATACAATCTTTAGAGAACGATCTGGGTTGAGGAGCAAGTCGTGGAGGAATTGTAGGTGTATTCTTGGAAGAAAATGATTTGACTTGATGACCAAATCGTGGAGGAATCATAGCAGTTCCATGATCAACATTATAGGGATTTCTTTCCTTTGACAGAACCAATAAAATTCAAGAGGTGGCTCTCCCGAGTTCCAAAGATGGCTTTCACCTACCTCTTTGTCCTAAGAAGATTCAAGAGGTGATTCCTATAGCGAAGCATGTTATTTCACATAACACTTACATCCCATTATGCACAGATATCAGTCCATGTTTACGTGATGTCATTGGGTCATGTTATCATATTCGATAATTCATGGGATGAATACCTATTAGCATGACCTATCTAATTTACGTACAAACATAAGATACAGTATGTCGATACACTAGAGAGGGGTGAACGAGTACTGTTAAAATTCACAAACTGTCGATTGATGGACGCATCTGTGTTTGAGATTTTTCGTTCTCAGAATCCCTCTGGGTCTTCTCTAAATTCATCCTCTCATCCTCTATCTTCTCTTTTCCTTAAGCCAGGATCTTAGCATGCAAGCATGGCAGTTATGTCAATCTTTTCCTATTTATTCATGACCTCTTATCATCCAAGGAAAAAAATCTACGGAACAAACTACAATCACCAAATTAGTCTTTGTCCGTTAATTGTGACACGGTAACTATATCTAGTTTTTGAAAATTGCTGGCATGACGATTGGTCATTGCCAATCGTCTTATGTCACACACTGTCACGTCAATAATTTTCAGTAAAATTGAGCAAAAGTACTATATTGATTTTTTACCTGAAGGTTTAGGACTACATTGATAAAATTAAAAAATTTAGGATTGAAATGATATTTGTATAATATATTTAAGATCAATTGGAGATGGGTGTCGATGATGGGACAAAGTAGGGCACCGGCTCAAGGACAGGAAATAAATAGCCACTAGCCAACTACTTGATGTGGAAAGCTATGTTTGACAAGATAAGTCATACCCTATGTAGCACCGACATGGACACGCAATACACGATACGACACACGACACACCACACCGACACGTCATTTCTTAAAAATAGAGAATTTCGACACGTTCCGACACGTTATATATTAAATATATTTTTATATATAATAAAAATAGACTACAATTAATTTACACGAAAAATATTAAATAATATCATTTATTATTTTAATTTGTTACAATAATACATAAAACTTAGAGAAAAAAACATTGTTTAAAGAAAAATGCTGAAATGATATTTTTAAATTTATTTATTTATCATATATAGCATTTTTTATTACTTCTTTCATAGTTAAAAACTTTTTAAAAAACTAAAACAATTCTAAAAAAACAAAACTGAAAAAAAAATGACCCCGTGTGTGTATATTTATAGCATTTTTATTACTTCTTTTATTACTTCTTTTGTGTATATTTATATTTTGACTCCATAAGTAGTAGAAATTTTTAAAATTGACCTCGTGCGTGTTGGAATCGCGTGTCAGAATTTTGGACTCTCGTGTCGGAGAGAGTTGACCACGTGTCGGATTTTTTGACACTCGTTGACCATGGGTCGGAGCGTGTTGAGACATGTTGGAGCATGTCGGACACGTGTCGAAGTATCGGACTCGACACAAAGGCTTCCGGAGAGTGTCCGTGCTACATAGGTCATACCTCGTTCACATATGTTTTTTTTTTTTTTTTTTTTGAACAAATACCTCGTTCACATATGTTATTGACCAGATAATTTGTAATATTCAAGAGGTACTAATGAGAGAAGGTTGACTTGTTCTATGATTTACACTTCCAAGGCCAATATTATTATTATTATTATTTTTGGTAAAAGGTAAGAAAAGGCCAATATTTCTTTGCTATTTGCTCATTCAAAGAAAGTCAGATGAGGATACGTCACGGCATACGTCAAATTGCGTAATCAATGAACAAACATTAACCCACGACGAACAGGCTGACGTATTATCTGTTGGCTTTTTGTTCTTTTTTCTGGCTAGGTAGAGAAACGTGATGTTTTTACCCCCTATGTATACTTAAATATGCATTCAACAAGCCACAGCAGAAGAGCAGAGCCAACACCTTGAGAATCTTTGTAAGAGGAAAAGAAAGGGCAGATTTTAACATTTCAAGCTCTTCATCAAATGGACAGGTACTACTCGCTTCCACTACTCACGAGAAATTATCGGAACCAGTTCGATATGATATATTTCACGGAAAAAAAGCTAACCCTTGTGTCTGGTTTCCATTTTCGTGTTCACTTTCATAGGGTTGCAGTGGTGACGGGTGCGAATAAAGGGATCGGATTCGAGATATGCAAGCAACTCGCTTCAAATGGAGTCTTCATTGTATTGACCGCAAGAGATGTGAATAGAGGGAATGAGGCTATCAAGAAGCTCGCGAGTATCGGGATCTCCAACGTGGTCTTTCATCCGCTCAACGTGGTCGACGAGACCAGTGTCCGTTCTTTGGCGGATTTTGTCGAGGCTCGGTTCGGAAAACTTGATATTTTGGTATGATCTATTCATATGTCACTTGTTATATTATGTTACAAATAGATTGAGAAAAGAGCCATAAAAGAACAGTGGCCTTGCAGGTGAATAATGCAGGCATAACCGGAGCTACATATTTGAAAAAGGACTTGGTATGATATACATTTTTCATGTTATTTTTGTGATGTAATATATAGAACATATACAACGTTTATGTGTATCTCACGCCACTTTTTTCACTTTCCTGATTACTGGCCTCAATACACATTTGCCCACCATTTGATAATAGCCTAGCTTTTGATCGGAACTCACTAACATGCAAACTCAAAAATGTTAGTTTGGATGCTAACCAATTCTTTTCTGACATGAATATATTTCTTCTAGCATAGACGTTTGGGGCATCCATTATTTTTCATTTTTCCCTTTTAATCACGGAAAGTAAGAGGTTTTAACAGGTAATCACTATCGTCTTTTTTATGTAACCTTATCGCAGATTAAAGGTCCGGAGGCCAAATCGATGAAAGAGTTCGTTGAGGAGACGTATGAATCAGCAGAACATTGTCTAAGGACAAACTACTATGGAATCAAACAAGTAACTGCTGCTCTTCTACCTCTTCTTCAGCAATCGAATTCGGCAAAAGTAGTCAATGTCTCCTCATCCCTTGGCCAACTTCAGGTATGTACTACGTTTTCATCTAAAAATTCTAGAGATCTCGTAAAATCTCACATTGTATCGGAATTAAGAGGTTTGAGTTTGCATCTTCCAGACTCCTATTTGCCTCCCTAGTCGAATATTTCCATGATTAAGGCTAAAGACAAAGTTCAGTATACGTGTGAAGGGGAATGTTAGAATATATAAACAATAAACCACGTATTCATTTAATAGCTTAAATTTTTAGGAAAGTTAGCAGTGGTCTCACAAAATATCTCATGTGCTAATTAGTGCAATTCACAAATGAAGCTTTTCATATTGTCAACTGAGAAAACCACACACAATCAACTTATTATATCTTCTAGCTATTTAATGGAACGACAAAGGTGATTGACACTATTGTCTTTGTCATGCAACCTTATTGCTACCTGCATATTCTCTCATCAAAGATTTGTTCATCTTATTTTGCTTGAAATTAGTATATTCCTGGCGAGAATATCAAAGAGGAGTTCAATGACGTCGATAGCCTCACGGAAGAGAAAGTGGACGGTTTGGTAGTGAGATTCTTGAAGGATATGAAGAAAGGTACGGTGGAAACTGGAGGCTGGCCTATCATTTTATCAGCTTACATCGTCTCCAAGGCAGCTCTCAATGCGTACACAAGAATTTTGGCGAAGAATTGCCCCGGTATCGCGATCAATGCTGTGAATCCCGGTTTTGTTAAAACCGACCTAAACCACTACACGGGGTTTTTTCCAGTCGAGGAAGGTGCAAGAGGTCCTGTTATGGTGGCTTTAATGCCAAAAGAAGGACCTTCCAGCATGTTCTTTAATCGGACGGTGCTATCAACCTTTTGATCAAGATTTGAACTATTAGTGCAGAGAGGCTATGTCCGTTTAAACCCTAAAGCTAGGTTCTAGTGTATTTTCGTTTTGTTTATTGTAGGTGTAATGCCCTGGGTTTCTACTGTACATACATTATCCACTTTGGACACTAAGTTTTCACAGTTTTGTTCCTCTCAAATGAGCTCATACTACCCAAAAAAAAAAAAAAAAAAAACGCGTATATACAATTAGAGGACTCATTACCTTATAAGGCAGCTCAGAACTCCCTCTTTAGGTGATGTGAGATAAGAGGTGCGTCCCCCTCGCTGTGCATGTCTGGGGACTAAGGCGTGGACGCACCACCATCCCTTCTTCTCGCGCACTGCCAGAGAAGGATAAAAGATGTGCCCCCGTCCCTGTGCACATCCCTGTGCACTGCCAAAGAGGGATAAGAGATGTGCCCCCCTCTCTGCGCACGTCCGGGGACTGGTGCATCCTCCCTGCGCACATTTGGGGATTGAGGCACAGACGCACTGCCATCCACGCGATTGGGAGTCAGCTCACCACCATCCCTCCTCCCCACGCACGGCCACGTGGGCCATTACACTCTCCACTCCTTAGAAGCACAATGTCCTCGCTATGGCCCTACACGCGATCGGGAGTCGGCTCTAATACCACTTATAATACCTTAGGTCTCTATGGTACACATATTATCTACTTTGGATGCTAAGTTTTCACGGTTTTGTTCTTCTCAGGGCAGCCCATACTACCAAAAAGAAAAAAAAAACACGTATATACAATTAGATGGCTCATTGCCTTATAAGGCCGTTCAGAACTCCCTTCCTAGGCGATGTGGGACAAGAGACACACCCCCCTCCCTGCGCACGTTTGGTCCTTCCCTCTTCCCCATGCACTGCCTAGGCAATGTGAGACAAGAGATGCACCCCCCCTCCCTACGCTCGTTCGAGGACCGATGCACAGACACACCACCATCTCTCCTCCCCAAGTATCGCCACCTAGGCCGTCACACTCTCCACTCCATAGGAGCACAGCGTCCTCGTTGTGGCCCCACACGTGGTCAGGAGTTAGTTTTGATACCACTTGTAATGCCCTGGGTCTCCATTGTACACATATTGTCCGCTTTGGATACTAAGTTCTCATGGTTTTGTTCTTCTCATGGCAGCTCATACTACTCCAATAAAATGCATGTATATAATTAGAGGGCCCATTGCCTTATAAGGCAGCTTAGAACTCCCTCCCTAGGCAATGTAGGACAAGAGACGCACCCCACTCCCTGCACACGTCCAAGAACCAAGGCACGGATGCACTGCCATCCCTCCTCCCCGTGCACTGCCGCCTGGGCCATCACAGTAGGAGCTTCCAAACCACATTTTAGTTGTTTCACTGATATTGGAGAGAGTGAATATGTTAAAGAGTGGGGGGAGGGCGAGAAGGCGAATAAATGTCAGTTATGTTGGTACGAGTTTTCGAATGATTTAGCACTATACAAGATAAAATTGTTCGATCTGGGTCTAATCTTTTACAGTCATTTTGACCATGTATGGAATGATAATTTGTTCTTGAAATGAAATTGTACGTCCGCAAACCATTTTAATTACTGGTCTTGGGTCTCAAGCCACAATCGGGATGAAAACAGAAAAAAATGTATAAGCTATCCATCCGAACACGATAATTCATATCAACCCGAGCTTTCCGTGTACATACCATTTCCTATGTCACGCCATCAGCTGTGAGTGAGCATCAACTAGCCTACGGTATTCTCAAACTTGCCTTGGCCATGCCGACGCCGATTGCGAAAGCCACGGCATGCGTGACGTGTTTTCTCATGGAAGTGGATTGCCACATGTGCCTCTGGAATGCTTCGAGAGGAAGTGGCGATATATGGCGGTCGACTGGAACTAAGGGCCGCAATCCTCCTCGGTGGCCAGCGGGTTCTAGCGGGCCATAGTGGAAGAAAAAAGAAGGAAAAGAAAAAGAAATAAAAATTTGGAAATATATTAAAAGTTGAAAAAAATTGTTCATGTTAATGCCAGTTGTGTCACGTATTACGGCTGATATCAACGTTAATGATTTTAGATCAAAATTGACCAAATTGATTATATTGGCAAATTATCGAATTTATGATTGAATTAGTACAAGGGTAATTGATAATTTTCCCTTTTTCAATTCGATTACTAAAAAAATTCAATCCAATGAATTTTGAATGATTAGTATTCTACTCTACAAAATTTATCTTCATATCTCGAATGCGTTCCACTTTGACTATATTCTTTGTGCAGCGCCTTGAAATCGACTCAGCTACCAACATTGTTGGTGAATCAATCTCAACGCTGAGTAAGCAAATCGTCGAGTAAAGCAAGTAATTTACCATTTCTTCTAAGGATCAATAGTTTACAAAGAATAATGCGTCCTGTAGATATCATTCGATGAAGCATACCCTTTGCCTAACTCCTCCAATATACCCTAATGGTTGCACTAGTGTTGCGATCTTGACAAAGCCCTCCCGTGGGGACTTAGGGGCTAATGGCTTACTAAATCTTGGCTTAGCATGGACTTTCCCAAAACCACCAATTCTTGATTTGTGATCTGAATTTTTAACTTGTAAGTCATTTTTAATTATGAATCGTCACTAATCGATTTGTGATTGATCTATTAGAAATCCAAATAAAATATTGGGAGAAATAAGTTATCCTTGCGCAACCAGAGATACGCTTGGAGGCTCGATTACACTAGTTAATTAACTAATATCATTTCGATACTTAATCATGTTTAAATATCAAGTAAAACAATTATGCAACATTTTTATACCAATCACAAGTCCTAACCAGGCTGAGGAAATAGCAATGATATAGGAAATGTACAAACAACAATATGAGTATTTGCTTCCAAGAATTTAAACACAATTTCCTTTTTGTTTTAAGGATATCACATATTTTAAGGAAAAGCCACAACTATTTTTATGATTTTCTGATTTTTTTGAAAAAATGAATTTGTTTTGGAGTTTACTATTTATTCTTTAAAAGAAATATTTTTTAATATCAAAATAATAGCATTCTATTATTTTATAACAAGGACCCGAGTCGAATCTCCAGGTTGGAACCGACCCGTTTCATTAAAACCGCGGCCAGACTGAGCTTGATGAGTAAAGCCCAGTCCTGTCCCAAAAGTCCAACTTAACCAAGAAGAAAAGAAAAAAAGAGAAGGCCCAAAGCAAAGCCAACCCCAGCACAGTTCTCCTCTCTTGTCCTAGGCCCACCATGAATCTGGTTTGTTGCCAACAGCTCATTCCAAACCCGTTAAAAAAGAGCGAACCCACTTTCAAGTCCAACAAACGCCTAGCCTGCATTTTGCTATCCCAATCCCTCTTAGGGCTCGTTTGGTTCAGCTTTGGGGAAATGTCCTTGGAAGAATGCAAATACCTTTGAGTTTGAGGTAAAGGGGTTTTCCGAAATACTAGACTGTTTGGTAAACTATAACTAAAAAGTGCTTTAGGGAAATGCAAGACTATTTGGTAAACATATATTTGAAAAACCCTTTAGTATGACCAAATTAAATTTTTAGTTTTAGTATTTTTAAAATTGCAAAAAATAAACAATGACTATATAATATTTTACATTTTCATGTTGAAAGTAATGTAAAAGATATATATTAGTAAATTTATTTAAAAATTATATTAAAATAATTTGATTATAGATTAGATGCAAAGCTCAAAAAATTAAGTCTTTTAGTTATAGTATTTTTAAAATTGCAAAAAAGAAACAATGACTATATAATCTTTTACATTTTCATGTTGGGAGTAATGTAAAATATATATATTAGTAAATTTATTTAAAAATTATATTAAAATAATTTGATTATAGATTAGAAGCAAAGCTCAAAAAATTAAGTTTTTAGTTTTAGTATTTTAAAAATTGTAAAAGAAACAATGACTATATAACCTTTTACATTTTCATATTGAGAGTAATGTAAAATATATATTAGTAAATTTATTTAAAAATTATATTAAAAGAATTTGATTATAGATTAGAAGCAAAGCTCAAAAAATTAAGTTTTTAAGTTTTAGTATTTTTAAAATTGCAAAAAGAAACAATTACTATATAACCTTTTACATTTTCATGTTGAAAGTAATGTAAAAGATATATATTAGTATTTTTAAAAAATTATATTAAAAGAATTTGATTATAGATTAGAAGCAAAGCTCAAAAAATTAAGTCTTTTAGTTTTAGTATTTTTAAAATTGCAAAAAAGAAACAATGACTCTATAATCTTTTACATTTTCATGTTGAGAGTAATGTAAAAGATATATATTAGTAAATTTATTTAAAAATTATATTAAAAGAATTTGATTATAGATTAGAAACAAAGCTCAAAAAATTAAGTTTTTAGTTTTAGTATTTTTAAAATTGTAAAAAGAAACAATGACTATATAACCTTTTACATTTTCATATTGAGAGTAATGTAAAATATATATTAGTAAATTTATTTAAAAATTATATTAAAAGAATTTGATTATAAATTAGATGCAAAGTTCAACTTTTGGCCTAGGGTTCTTTTAGGTTTGTTTTCAACTTTGAATAATTTTTTTTAATTATTGTAGTATTAATCATCTTCGTTAATTAATGATCATTCTAGTGTATTAATAAAAATGTTGGGCTATTGATTGTCAAAAGATAAAAATGACCAAAAAAAAGTGAATCCAAGATTTGGAAAGGGTTTTTATTATTTAAAAAAATAAAAATAAAATCCGATGAAACTCCGTCGCCAATCAACGGCGGTTGGGGTTGTGGGGAAGATGATCGGTTTAAAAAAAAAAAAAAAACAAAAACAAAAGGAAAAAAGTCAACGGATGAACAGTAGAGGTTGACTTACATTTCCAAAATGCTAAAAGCACAAAGCAGGTCCCCACATGTTTTGGGTTTTTAGCATTTCAAATGCTAGCATTTGGTCAAAAATACCTCCAAATGCTGAACCAAACACTTAAATTTTTTCCCAATGGGCGAATGATGAACCAAATGAGGCCTTAGCCGGGTCTAACTATCCCGCGGCCACCCAATGGCCGCAATCACCACCATCTTTCCTTCTCACCAGCGAAGAACCAGTCACTTGTGGACACACTATGCGTAAGAGACACGTTGAAGCAAAGAACATACAAAGCGAAGGGTAGTGGCGGGGATCTGTCGAAATGCATTTAACAAGTTACGAGCACCCATGATGGACAGAAAACTAAGAGCAACCGTACGCTTTTTCGCTTGGGCATTTCATCGAACACACACGAGACATCAACCGGGAGGATATTATATATTCGCTGAGACTCGAACTCAGACCAAAACCGACCAATAACGCACAAGCGTGGACCAACTTCAGTATGGCATGAACAACACACGGCAAGTTTCGACCATAAGCAAAGAACACCAACGTGCGACTAACTTGGGCATTTTATCGAACAGTTAATATACTCAAACCGAGGAGCAAGAAATGGAGACCACCAACTCGAGCTTGAGCCGGGATCCACAGCAATCAACACACTAGGCCCTAAGACTGCAGTACGCACATAAAAGACCAGAAACTCACATGAAACGGGCAACAGCAGCCTAGTTTGGTGAGCTCGAAACAGAGCACGAAAAGAGGGGAAATGGGACCTGTTGACATCCAAAATTACCCTTGATGTCACATGCTAGCCA
The DNA here is from genome assembly GCF_016545825.1 of Eucalyptus grandis. NCBI lineage: Eukaryota > Viridiplantae > Streptophyta > Magnoliopsida > Myrtales > Myrtaceae > Eucalyptus > Eucalyptus grandis. The sequence goes on along the minus strand of NC_052615.1, from coordinate 30,449,554 downwards.
CGAAGGGAAAAGACGAGCAGAATGTCTCATTTTGCTCATGAAAATTAAGGACAACCAACGTTTGTGAAGGCTACTTAAGCTGAGTGTCGACAGCGTTCTAGATACAAATTCTAGAGTCAATGGCTGAGAAGTTAATTGCCACATGTCAGGTTATGGGAATGATATATCAGATTTGAAGTTTAAGTGAAATTAGCATCAGAGCTCAAGCAAGAACAATTTCTATGTGAAATGCGCATAAAGATAGGGAGCCGTTATTTACTTGATTGGCAAGCCAAGCGAGCATCATCAACAAATTAGGAAGTAGTTGCTTATGGATAAGTGTTTAGAGAAAATAGAAAATGTGAAAAAATGCTAAGAGTAGCTCTCGAGGAGAAGTAACTGATTGACAACTACCTATCCACTCTATAAATACCTCAATCAATCTAATGAAGAGTCCCCCACACAACACAACAACTATTTTTACTTCATCGCATTTAGCTGTAGTTTTCAAGATTCTCACCGTAGATTAAATTCCGACGTGCATCTTTATCTGGTTCAACATCGTTGATTACATTTTGGTGTTGTTCCACAAGTTTAGCGTCGTTGATTAAATTCTGGCATTATGTTTCCCATCCAAGAGTATTGCTGTTGTTTAAATTCCAACTTTGCGCCTAAAATAAGCTATGTTGTAAATTAAATTCCGACGCAATTTGAGTTTAAAGTATAGGCTATCTAGCTATTTGTGTCTAGATTGCATCATTGATTAGTTTATGATGTAATTTGTACTCAAGAGCTATTAATTTTTTAGTCATTCAAGTATTAATTATCAGGGTTGTATATACAAGTTGAAAATAAAATTATCCTTGCCTTTGATATTCTCTATCCAAACTTAACACAGAACTTGAATCTCCTATAATAAAACCAAAACGCAGTGTTTGGTGAGAGATTTTTTTTGTGAGAACTAAAACTAGCGAAATAGGACCGTTGGTGGTGTTCTCTACCTGGCTCGATGGAGTCAAACGATGTACGAGGTCGGTAGATTAGACTCTGTCTGTCCGCCTCACTTGTCTACGAGCCAGGATCCTCGGGAGACCGGCCCCAAGTTGGAAAAGCCTACGACAAGATCGAACGGGACCTATTGCTTTTTCAACGTGAACAAGAAGTGGCAGCAGATCGTCGATCGTGTTTCGAAAGTAATGGCCAACGGCGGATCTTGGTTGTGTTCTCAGTCGCTCGCTGCTCTCTCTTGACCTTTCCCCCTCTCATCCCGATTCCTTTCTTAGATACCGCCTCGAGCTCCTCAACGTATTGAAGTTGCGTGCAGGACGTCCTCTCCGTCGACCTACCTTGCTTTGCTTTGCTACGGTAGGTGTCCCCTTGCGCACGAGTTGCAGAGGAAGGAGGAACAAGGAAGGGGAAAAGGGGCCTGGGGTTGGGCTGGGGAATAATTAAAGGGGAATGAGCTCGGCCCAGGTGAAAGGAAAAAAAAGAAGAAATATTTTTTTTATTTATTTATCTGAAATAAGGTAAAATAAGGGCAAATAAAATAAAAATAAGGCTTAGTAGATGCAAATAATATTAATCCCTATGATATGTGAAAATCCTTTTTTATTAGAATCGAATCAATCCTTAATTTTCTATTCAATTTAACTTTAAGTATTTAGCTAAAATTTAGATGTCGACAATTAAAGATTCTAGATGTTGCCCCCACAAGTTCCAAAGATGGCTCCCACCTAGCACTTTGACCTGACAAATCTCAAGAGGTGACTTTTATAATGAAGTATGTTATCTCATATAACACTTACATCCCATCATGCACGGATACCGGTCTATGTTCAAGAGATGTCATGTAAGCATGCTATCATATTTGAAAATACAGAGGATGAATACATATTAACATGAATACGTACAAACATAAGATACGATATATCAATTCATGTTATCATGGTTTGACTTTATACTTTGTGCAACAACTTGAAATCGACTCAGCTACCAACATTGTTGACGAATCAGCCTCAATGTCGAGTAAGCACAACACCCACTAAGCAAGTAATTCACCGTCTCTACTTGGGAAGAAGTCTGCAAATAACGATGTATCGTATTGATACTATTCGATGATGGCCCCATAGAGTTTCAAAGATGGTTCTCACCTAGCACTGTCCTAACGAAGTTCAAGAGGTGGCTCCATAGCGAAACATGTTATCCCACATAGCACTAACATCCCATCGTGCGTAGATCCGTGTTTACGTGATGTCATTCGATCTTGTAATCATATTCAATAGTACACAGGATGAATGCATATTAACATGACCTATCTAAGTTACGTACAGACGTAAGATACATTATATCAATACACTAGAGAGAGGTGAATGAGTTACATTAGAATTCACAAAACTGTCAATCAATTGACGCCTCTCCGTTTGAGATTTCTCCATTCCTTTCCTCTTCAATCTCAAAATCGAGAAAAAATACAAAAAAATGTTCTAAACCCATTGCATTAGTATTAATTCATTTATAAACTTTTCAATCGAATCAATTTAACCCTAATCATTTTTACACGGGTACCAATTTAGCCCATCTCACCAATTTACGGGCTAAAATCACTCACTAAATACTAGCCATCCTATGTGACACAACTACTATTGACATGAAATTTTTTTATAATTTTTTGAATTTATTTATTTTTAATTATTTCCATTTTCTTTTCCTTTCAATTTTACTGGTGCCCAATCACTGACCATCGGCCAAGGCAAGGTTCAGCCTTGCTGGGCTATGCTTGGGCCGTGGGCAAGAACTACTTCTTGAGGAGAGCCACACCATTCTCTGTGAGAAACACCTTGAACTTCATTGTTGTCATTGTTGGTTTCTTTGTATGGAAAACAATGCATGCAAGTATCACAGGCTGACAGTTTCCTTGGCCGTACAGCACCTAATGAGCGGAATTCGCCAAGCTAGCATTTCTTTTGTAGATGTTCCACGAACAATACGATGAATTCTTCTTCGTGCGAGATCTTACCACGCCCAACTTCATTCGAGTGTTTAGTCCATCAAGTGAAACAGCGGATCTCTTTAGGCTCAACAACTAGTTTTGGCCTGCCATGGCCTCGTTAGGAGAGCAGCATCAGCTCACAATTAGTTTGTGCACGGGATGTCAACCCCGCCTTCAGAACTCCTAAGTGATATAATCTTTATATCCTATAACTCCTAGCACCAACCGTCCTAACGATATTCCCATGGACTAGTTGTGTTTGTCTCCTTTGCCTCCTCACTCTTTACTCGATAACCCCAAGCACCACTCACAAGTGTCACGAGTACGGGAGGATTCACAGATCGTGACATTCTCCCACACTCAAATTCGCAATGCCCTTGTTGCGATCTGTTATGTCGCTTCATTGCGTCATTTAACTATTGATGTGCCACTTTTTGGGATTTCACATCGAATAGCCACACTCGCCCAACAAAATAGGTTTTGCTCCATCGGTAACCTCTTTTGATCTCCACCGCTCGGCCATTCTCGGTCACTTGCACTTTCTTTGGCAAATGTGGCATTTTTTGCCAACCTCACCTTTTGGCAGCACCATTTTTGCCTACTCAACTTCTTTGACCCCAGTAGACCAAATGGAGGTTCTTTCCTTGTTGAAAACGTGGCAGTAGACCTCTTCTTCGAATTCATTGATCGATCCAGGAACGTTATCCCTATTCAGCAAGGGTTCGGTTCTTCTCCAACTCCCTATTAGCTTTGCAGGGAACCGACTCGTCCTAGCACCCTGCCATCCTAGGAGTAGAGAGCCCAGCTTCGTTTAAACATTTTTTGCCTCGGCCATTCACTTTCCACCCACTAGGACTGATACCACTAGTACTTATCAGTTCGGCCTACACTAAAGCGAGAAGTTCGATTCTCCGATTCACTCACTTACTGGAGGGATTCTTACTCTGATACTATTTGTCACAGGCCGACAGTTTCCTTGGCCGTGGAAGGGCCCATGTGGTGCCTGACGAGCGGAATTCGCCAGGCCAGCCTTTCTTCTGTAGCTGTTCCACGAACAATACAGTGAATGCTTTTTCGTGCGAGATCCTACCACGCTCAGCTTTGCTCAGGCATCTAGTCCATCGAGTGAGATAGCAGATCTCTTTAGGCTCAACAATTAGTTTCGGTCTGCTATGACCTCGTCAGGAGAGCAGCATCAGCTCCCAACCAGTTTGTGCACGGGAGGCCAACCCCGCCTTTAGAGCTCCTAAGTAATATAATCTTTCTATCCTAGAACTTCTAGCACCAATTGTCCTGACGCCACCCTCATGGACCAATTGTGTTCATCCCTTCTGCCTCCTCACTCTTCACTTGATAACTCCAAGCACCACTCACAAGTGTCACGAGTACGAGATGATTCACGGACTGTGACACAAACATGGAAGAAGAAGGAAGATGAGGCTCGCCGAGCATCATCCTGGCTTGAGTCTAGGAAGCACCGACACTCTTCGGGAGTCTTTGTGTCATGTCAAATACTTTAATACGTGTGTGACACTCTTCGGCACTCAATCAACACGTGTCAAAAAATCTAATACCTAGTCAACTCTGCCAACACTCAATATTTAGTCTTCTCTTCTGCCTCTCACTTCTCATGAAATGCAATTCACCCTCCCACGTTTGTTTTTTCTCTTTCTCTTCCAACGTACTTTGACACTTGAGTCCATAATTTGAATTGTTAGTTTATTATCCTCTAAGTTTTTTGAAACTATTAAATTGAAATAATGAATGATATTGACAAACAGTGGACTAATGATTTTAATGTAAATTCATTCTAAGTTCTTTTCATTATTTATTTATTTGTATATTTGACTCCAATTAATTTGACTGAAATAGTCAGAAAAATGATAATTTATAATGCATATATAAAAAAATGTATTTAATTTACAACTTATGTCCTGGTATTCTATCATGAAAGATTTGTTCATCTTATCCTTCTTGAAATTAGTTCGTTCCTGGTGAGAATTTCAAATGAGGAGCTCAATGACGTTGATAGCCTCACAGAAGAGAAGGTCGACGGTTTAGTAGTGAGACTTCTGTAGGACATGAAGGAGGGTATGGTGGAAACTGGAAGCTGGCCAATCGTTGCATCCGATTCCATCGTCTCCAAGGCAGCTCTCAAATGCTTACATGAGTTTTGGCGACGAAATACCCCGGTATCGCCATCAATGCCGTGACCCCCAGTTTCGTCAAGACCGACCCAAAGCACAAAACGGGGTTTTTGCCTGTCGAGGAAGGCGCGAGAGGTCCTGTGATAGTGGCTTTAATGCCGAAAGAAGGACCTTTCGGCGTGCTCTTTAATCGGACAGTGGTATTGACCTTTTGATCAGGATTTGAACGAGTAGTGAGAGGCTATGCCCGTTTAAACCTAAAGCTTTATTTTATTTTATTTTCTTTTCGTTCTGTTTATTGGTAGGAGCTTCTAAACTGCATTATAGTTATTTCACTGGGAAAAATTATCGAAAAAGTTTCAAACTTACTGCACTTTTACCAATTCAATTCTAAACATTTTAATTTTACTAATTCAATTTTAAATATTTTCACATTTTGCCAATTAAGTCTATTCAGTCAATTTTGGCCGAAATTTATTGATGTGAATGCCGTCCATCCTATATAGCATAATCGATATTGATGTTGGCAAAATTTATTAATTTTTTAATGTTTTCTCTAATTTGTTATTATTATTATTATTATTTTCTTATTATTATTATTATTATTATTATTATTATTATTATTATTATTATTGCCCTCTTCTTTCTTTGGCCAATTGTCGAGGCTCTTATGACTGGCCAAATGCTATGATTGGCAAGTAGGGGTATTAGGAACTGAATCGAACCGAAAAAATCGATTTTTTCGATTCGGTTCAATTTTCGGTTCGGTTCTTATTAAAAATCGAAATCTCTTTTATCGGTTCAGTTTTTATTGGTTAACTGAATCGAACCGAACCATGAACTGATAAAATCAAATCTTCGGTTTATTCTCTCGCGACTCTAGGTTTTATTCCCTCCCAACTCTGGCCCTCTCCTCTCGTCTCGTGTCTCCTCTTGGTCGGCTTGGAGGTGCAACGGCAACGGCGACGGCAACAGATTGAGGGACAGAGCCCCTTTCTTCTGCAAGTCTCTCCTTCGTCCCTCTTCCTTCTGCGACGGCGACGGCACTGAGAAGAATTTGTAGCGAGCATGTCCTGCGCGCGCTCTTCTCTGGACTGGGGGGCGGCCAAAGTCTCTCCTTCGTCACTTTACACGCTGTTTGGCTAAGACCAGACAAAGAACCACGGTCCAAAGCAAATTTCTCGGTGTTTCCCGGAGGCATTCTGGCTCGACGGCATTGACGTTTGTCCAAATCAACTGGAGTTGCTCTATGTTCGTCCAACTCAGGTATTGCGTTTTCTCACGCTCGACACGCATGCGCGATCGTTGTTGTCATTTCTTTTCGCATTGGGATGGGAAAAAAGTGAAAGATGGGTTGATTCTGGTTGAAATTAGAACTTGGTTGTGACCCCGAAACGTCACCCAAGGGAAGGAAATTGATCACCGCATGCTGCACACCAGGTGCTCGATGAAATTCCCAAGAAGGGTCTTGCTGTTCTTTGTGGCGGAGAGCTTCCTTACTCATTTGGTTTGGTCCCGTCTTCTTAGCAGGAGTTCAATGATGGGCTTGTGGTTTCTACACAAGATGAAAACCAAAAACTAAAAACCAAAAGCTGAAAACGAAAAACCGAACCGAACCGAACCATTTTTCTATCGGTTCGGTTCGGTTTGGTTTTAAAAAAAAAAAAAAAGGGAACCGAACGGAACCATTGACACCTCTACTGGCGACCTTAGGTGAGGCTCACCCTCACCAAAGGCCAACAAGGGTCGCGAGAGTTGACCTCACTGGCCTCAGGCGAGGACAACTTCCCTGACCTTAGGCGAGGCTCACCTTTATCGAATCTACCAAGGGCAATCCCCACACTCACAGCCGATGAGGACAACTTCCCTGACCTTAGGCGAGGCTCACCTTTATCGAATCTACCAAGGGCAATCCCCACACTCACAGCCGACGAGGTCACCCTCCCTAGCCTTCAATGTGGGTGACCCTTGCCCATTTCTAAGAGGCTTGACCTCATTAGATTTGGCAAGGGCAAATCTCAACCAAGGATGGCAAGGTCACCCCTTGCAAGATCTCAACGAGGTGACTCTCGCCTGTTCTAGCCTCTAGCCAGTTATCGAATGCTAGGCAATCGGCCAGAGGAAGAAAAACGCAAAAAAATATAAAATAATTTAAAATTTTGAAAAAAATATTTAAGAATTAATAAATTTTGTCCACGTCAACACTAGCTATGTCACGTCGTAATTCCAACCAAAATTGATTGGATAAACTCAATTAGCAAGAAATGAAAAAAATTAAAACTAAATTGATAAAATTAAATGATTTATTATTGAATTAATAAAAATGCAATAAGTTTAAGACTTTTTGGATAATTTTCTTTATTTAATTGAGATTGGAAAGAGTGAATATGTCAGAGTGGGAGGAGAGCGAGAAGGAGAATAATTGTCGAGCTACGTTGGTACAAGTTATGAAATGATTTGGCACCACACAAGATAAAAATTGTTCAATTTGGGTTAGTCATTTTGACCACAATGACAATTTGTTTTTGAAGTGGAATTGTACATCCGCACACCAATTTAATTACTGATCTGGAGTTCCAAGCCACAATCGAGATGAAAACAGAAAAATACATAAGCTATCAGTGTCTTATCAACCCGAGCTTTCCATGTAAAATACCATTTCCTAGGTCATGCCATCAGCTGCAAGTGAGCATCAACATGTCTATAGCGTTCTAAACTTGCCTACGGCAACTACGACGGCCACGGCGCGTGTAACATGTTTCTCAGGGAATGCGGAATAAGACTGCCACACGTGCATCTGGAATGGCTCACGAGAAGGTGGCGAACTATTGCCCTTACAGTCTCCAGAGGCAAGTGCAGCTCGGGGATCGCTGGATTAGATACGAGGATGACTATTTCGCAGAATAAGTAAAGCTGGAGCTGATGAGGAGGGTGAAATTTGAATGGGAAGCATCAAGCCCTTAATTCTGTGTAGATGTATGGGAACGACAAATGAACCCGCCTCCTTCTATGGATCCAAATGAAGACCATTTTGCCGATCTTTTCAATTAGACATCGCTCTCAAAGGGAATACATTACAAATTTGATCTTCCAGTGTGAACCTGATATGGATTCTTTGAAATTTGAAGAATTTGAAAGATTCTATACGCCATCAAACGGATTTGAAAAACGTATCTAATCCCCAATACCTCACAACCAGACAGACGGCAAAAACTCGTCTTGAAAAGCTGCATCCGACTGAAAGTGCATTTCCAAGTTCATATGCCCGTTTCTGCTAGTATTTTGGTGGATACACTTACCAGATGGATGATATTTACCATCAGAGTGATTGCAATGTCCTTATGAGAAAGGATGAGCAAGCTACTCAACTCGGTTGGTGCACGTCAATATCATGGATTTCATTTCTTCTTTGTCTAACAATGCCTCAACTATTACCTACATAATATTTAGAGTTCATGTGAGTGACGCTTCACCCAAAGAGCTGACATTAGTCAAAGAACGGGGGAACATAATTCAACTCATACCTCCTGTACTTTGTTTCCAGATCGAGCCAGTAATTTGTATTGATTTTCAAACATGGACGCCATATAAACCTGCATCATGGGAAATATCGTAAAGATACCATGCATGAGTCATAACCACGAATGACATTCTTTTATTGTCTTAAAGTAGGAGTTTCATCGAAAGAAAGGCATGAGAACAGCCAGCATGCAAACAATAAGAAGTGTTTAATATGCAGTTGGCCAAAAAAAAAGAGTGTACAACGCATTAACGTGTGCTTTCATCAAAAGCGACTATAGTATAAACCTCCTTTCACATATGCAAATAGAACATTAAAAAAGAACTGTCTGTCATTGGAAATCAGAAAAAAGATCCCAGATATATTCTAAAGCAAATGCAAGGAAAATTTCAAGCATCTAAAATCTAGTTAGTCCTACGAAAGCTAGAGTCTTAGGGTTTGCTCGAATACAAAAAACATGAAAATCATATGGACTCATGAATTTGTTGTGCATCATCATATACCATAATTGCCGCGCAACAAACAATGACCATTATGCTATGAGTTTGAGTATCTCCATGAAGATGGAGAGCCATGGTATTTCCGGAATAGGAACTAAAACCTTGCATCAAATAGGAACTAAACATTCATGTAGACACACCTGGAATGTTGGAGCCAAGCCCGGGCTCAAGAAAAAACGACCTTTTGACACAGTCTGCACTCCTTCAATCCGTTGCAGCTCCTTGATAAGCGACTCCACTTCAACCCACTGTTTAAATATAAAGCAAGCAATGAATAGTTCAAGTCCATATGTTCCAGTATTATCATGTAGACACAATTTTTAATTTGTCTAATTGCATGTACACAAGAACAAAACAAACACCATCTATCCAGAGTGATGCAAAATTGGAAAAGGCAATCAACTAGGTTAAGTATCATGTGACACATTGCTTTCTGCAACATTTTAAGAAGGAATCAAGTAAACCACCTAATTTAACACAGTTCACAGATAGAAGAACTACTTTGCTGTCATTTTCCTATTTCTGAGTTGTTTAGAATCACTACTCTATAAACATTCGTAAGCCACACCAACCAGTGCTCATGAGAGCCACATAGTTCAATATGCAAAAATAGATTCCAATTAAAGGATGATTGCAGAAACCTCGGATTCTGCTTGCGTAGCTTCCAGGTTGCCATCGAAGGATTTGCCATCACCTACCACTGACTCCAAGGCCTCAATCAGCGGATCAGGCTGCCATAGGAAACACAATTGTCATGATGAACCAATTCAAAAAATTTCGCATTTTACACCTAAATCTTGAACTAAATTACCATAATTTCCTTCAGTGACAAGAAAATACGTTCAAGTGTGAAATCCAGTTGATGAACTTTGGCCTCCACAACCTGATTTCAAATTAATCTTCTTGAGAATCAGAAAGCCAAAAGGACCCACAATGAAAGAGTACTTGTCAAAAATATTAGATGAATAAAAGAATATGCATAACCATATACACAGAACAGCTCAGGCAGCAAGCAATGGAAAATTGGCAAACTCAAACACTCTACATATCAAATATACGAGTTTTTCAAGACAATGCATATATTAGAGTCACAGTCTAGATTTCTGCAGAATATGACCATGAAGAAAAAAAGGTTTCATCCCTAAATAAATTGTAAAGTACCTGACCAATTTTAAAATGGGACATAGGATCCAATGTAGCATCCCATGACACTTCTGTCTGGTGAATTAGTGCAGGCACGCCTTCAACCTACATAGACAAATTCAAGGAGTTACGTTCGAACGCCTATTTTGCTATGGCAGCCTCATATAGTATGAAAAGAGCACCCAATACTCCCAATGGCAAAGAGATCTGATTTTGTACAGTAAAGTCACTTGGATTCAGTACAAATATCACCAAACATAGAAAGTTGAGAGAGCTCTCTTTCAAGGTAGAATAATCAGATTAACCTACCTCCACGAAAATACCAAAGTATGTGATCTTCTTAATACAACATTTGACAACATCCCCAACGCGAAGTTTGGCCTGCAACAGAAAACAGTACCAAGGCCTTATTAACCAATTCTCCCACGTCAAGGACTGAACCAACATTTCTTCAAGATTTACTTTGATCACTCAATTATAACCAAGGATAGCAAACTGCTGGAGCAATTATACACCACCAGTTGCATTGGTCACTCAGGAACTGAAGACTGAAACCAACAATCTTTACTAGACTAACCGCAATATAATTCTAAACTCATGATTGTCATATTTGGGACATCTCATCAAGATATACTTTGATAATCAATTATAACCAAGGATAGCAAACTACTGGAGTAAATGAAAGAGGAGCAATCCCCTTTCAACATATACACAACCAGTAGCAACGGTCACTCTGGAACTGAAGACTGAAACCAACAATCTTTACTAGACTACCCGCATGAATATTCTGAACTCATGGATGGCATATTTGGGACATTAGCACTGTCCACACAACACAATTAGCACCGGCCACCACACTGAAATACCAAACACCAAATCACACGAACCACACATTAAAAAAATTGGCCATCCTTTGGTAACACTCAAGGGTCTTATCCCAGATATTATTAAAAAAATAAAAAATGTCCACATTGTCCATCTAGATAATTCTTGTATGCCAGAAATCAATTATTTTAACCATTGTTCAAAGCAAAATGGTTAGAAAACCAAACTTATGTGACAACCAAGAAAGACCTTTGAAGCATATATGACAGGTATAACATTTATTTGTGCAGCATATCACATGAAACATGTTAAATCTCATATTCAATTCAGGGAAGATATATGGCCAACAGATAACGAATTTGATTTTTCATATCTTTGCCTTACCATGAGACTTCTTTTCTTCTCGATGATTGCCTCCTTTTCTCTGGGCTTCACAGAAAAGAGTAGCTTTCTAAACTTTCTGTCAGCCGCTACCACATTAACCTTGATTTTCTGCATTTTAAGGTTATAGGAGAACAGTTATTCGACATATAAAGTAACAACAGCAACAGTGGAAATTCCCAAAGCATTGATACTAAATCAGACTCCTTCATACCTGTCCAACAAATGAAGACAAGAACTTGAGTTTCTCTTGGTCATAAATCCTAAGAAGATCTTCCAATTTCATATCTGGTGAGATTCCTTTGCTTATTGGTGGAACGTCTTCTGGATCTAGATGTCTGCCAGTAGAACTACTTTTGTCCATAACATCATAACTTCCTATAACACCAAGGTTTTGCCTGTACTTTGATGGGTCTAATCCTTTCTGACTTAGCCATGATTCAAATGCTAAGAACTTCCACCTGGTGGCAAGACTGCGGCATGGCAAAAATCCTATCAATGAACCAAAAGACACCTGCAGTTATTAAACCAATTTCAGGATGATCAACACAAACAAATAATATGAAATAGTCGCTACATGCTGGTCAGCAATTTGACTCAGCAAAGCAGCAAATCAGCACAAGGAGCACAAAGGTGTCTGCTAATGTACTTACAACAAAACCTCTAGTGCTAGAGCTTAGTAACTCCACTTCTTCTCTTTCTCCCGTCCTAACCAAATGTTCAGCTCGGGTCCAATCAGCATCTTCACGGTCCTACAGCCAAACAGAATAGCTAATTTTTTGCAGGGAACTCTCACTAGCCAAAAGAAAGTGTCAATTATTTATGACATATTACCTCAACTTCAGGGGTAGAGACACTCCCAAGTTTAAAATCATCAGTGTGGCTGTCAAACGTTGGGGTTGGTGTCTCCACTCTGTCACTGTTTGAGATTCCTCCAACATGTTCAACCATTCTACACTCAAAATGTCATCATTCAAAACAATTCTGATTTCAAAGCAGTAAACTCACTCAAGTGAAGTATTTGGAACCAATTTAAGACACCTCTTTGGTTTCCCCTGTAGTGCGGCTGTCGGACCAAAATTGACATCAGAATCAGCATGGTTCTGCTCATGCAGCTGTGATCCTTGAAAGAACAATTATCATATTAATTCACTTATTGCAGCATAGAAAAGTCAAAAAAAAAGAATCTAGATCTTCACCTAAGACAAAATTATCCTTTGGTTCAATTCTAGAGAGAGCTACATCAGCACTTGTTGTAGATGCTTCAAATTCTCCTCTACTTGCACTTGCCTCCCCAGATACAGATTGCAAATCTTTCTCCTCTGTGGAAAGAGCGTAGTCAACTTGTCCATGCCTATCAGTCACAGCCTCGGGCTTCTTTATTTGTGTAAAATCGTTTAGATCAATGTTTATCTCCTCATTTCGCATCTGCAGTTCACTATTTTCACCATACAGAGATCCGGAGTCATTTGTAGGTACTACTTCTCTGGAAAGATCACTATTGACATTAGTTGGTTCAGGCTTTCTCAACAATGTCATGTCACTGAATCTCTCCTTCATCGCCTGCTGGTTGCTCATTCGTAGTGACAAGTTCCGCTTAATTCTCAACTTCGATGGCTTATCTTCAACATCATCCTCATTAAACACAGTCGGCTTCCTCAATATGACATCAGGAACGCTACTCTTCGGACTATCTTTAGACTTCTCAACCAATGGTGTCGGCCTCCTCAGTTCTGATGCCGTTGGCTTATCGCTCTGGAATTTCACGCCTTTTTTGGGGACAGGCCGAACCAAATTCAAACCATCTAAAGAGCCAGACGACTTTCCCTTGTCCGTCCCTTCAAATGGCACCTCCTTGATATCACCCTTTTTCTTGTAGAATGATTTCTCAATTTCAACATAAGAAGCATCTGGATTTGCTTTCCTCCCCATTATCTGAAAAACCAAAAGCCAGTTCTCTCCAGTGAACTCACCACACATCTATTGCCAATCATTAGTTTAATAACTTAATTGCATAACCGCCCTATGCAGTCTTAAGGATAGTAAGCTAATTCTTTCAATTAGTTCAGACAGTACCAATTTCCATAACACAGTCTTTTCAATCCTATCATCAGCCATGTAATTAAAACGTTTCCATTTTCCTTGCTAGCACGTCAAAACAATACAAAACAGTTCAATTCAGGCCACCTCTCCCTCATATGCTATCATCCGAAAAATCGGAAGTCTCAAAATTTAATTAAATTCCTACATGCACGACACGAGAGAGGAGTGACCTTGGCCATAGTCAATTTCGGATCTTCGCCAAGCATGCGGCCGAACTTAAGCTCCATCTCGTCCCACTGATTGAGCTTCGGCTCCTCATTGGAGGCGAGAACCGTGAGCCTCTCGAATCTCCTCCGCAACCGGAAGCTCTTCCTCCGGTGTGGAAACGGACCGGAGCCAGCAACGAATGACTTGCCGCCGTTGCGCGCCGGGGTGGCGATGCTGGCGACGGTGGTCAGAGCAGAGGCCTCCATTGCTGCGGCGAATCGAAGGTCAAGCCAAACTCATCGCCGCCGCCGCCGCAGCGATTCGAAGCGAGAAAACGGGCGTTCCGATTAGGACAGGAGAGAGAAGTGGAAGGACGTGAAGATGGGAGCCGTTTCAGAGATGAAGATTCTGGAGATTCTGGGGATAGAATGGGTTTAGGAGGAAGACGGGTTTATCTTCTCCGGAATGGAACAATGCCACGTCACGTGCCCTGTATTTTTATTTTTTCCATTTTCTTTTTCAGGGTTATTCAGCTTGGAGGCAATGACATTGCTTTGCATGGATTGAATTTTTTTGGAGGAGCAGCATCAATTCACAAATTTTCGTATTCACGATAATCATTTTATTTCAGAAATCAATATCTAATAAAAAAAAATATTTTATTTTTAATTATTAGACAAGTTTCTTAAAAAAATGCCCATTTAATAATAACATAAAATCTATGTTCTTGAAATAAAATTTTATTTCATAACGACAAAATTTCTTCTTTCTATATGACAGCTGAGTGACTCAATTACTAGCGAGGGTGAATGATGAGAAAATTTTTATTTTTTTTATTTTATTACTTTTTATTTCTATTACAAGTATATTTATGAACCAAAAATTTGTATTAGAGATAGAAAAATAAATTACGTTATCAAATGGATTTTTATCCAAACCTCCTTTTGAAAACAGAAAATTAGAAAATAAATTAAATGATTATCATGGGAGCCCTTAAATTTGAGTTGGCTATTTTCCATCTGGTTGACTCACGATCATATACGAATTGTCCACCATTTTCTCAAATCTATGTTTTTGCACATCTATCAAGGGCCATCAGGCATTTTCATGAACAGCAAAAAATGCAGACATAGGAGAGGTCAGAGAAGGGTTGTAGAAAGATCTCAAATTGGATTACAAGAACATGAAAACAAGGTTAAGCTCAAATTCAAATGCATCATAAAAAGCTCTGAATTCATCCATCGCTATGACTTCATCATTTTCAAGGCGAAGGCTACTGTTTCTGTTCCGACTTAGGCTTGTCCTCGGGTCCCGACTCTGGCGCCTTCGGCGGCCCTTGATTGGGCGCGCCGGCTTGCTCCTTCGGCTGGGCGAGCGGCAATGCCGCGTCCCTCTTCATGGAGGCGATCTTGTTGAGGTGGTTGTAGCTGCCCTTCTCCTTGAAGAGCTGAGAAAAGTGGGGCTTGCAGTACAGATGCCATCCAGAGCAGCATAGGTGGATGGGGTCAAGAAGCAGCCTCCATGAGAGCACCTGAAGCAGGACTTGTGGTATGACTCTCCCTCCACCGTCAGCTGCAGAAACACTCCGGCGACATGTGACCTCGGATGTTATCTTAATGAATCGATTATCAAAGCGAATGTGGTGCAATCGATGCTAACCTTTTCGATCGGATAAGCGGTCTTCAGGCACAATGCGCATTTGTCTTGGGTGCCGGAGAACCTATGCGAAAGCTTGCTAGGAGTCCTAGACTGAAGGTGACAGGACAACAGCACATGAATACCCAATAAGACGATGCATGATTAGATTGATGGGATTTTAGAGAGATTCGAGAGTTGATTACCAGCAGATTCTGTTGCTGATTAGAGGACTTTCCCACTGGTTGCCGTCCATATAACAGACATACCCAGCAAAAGAGATTGTTAGATAAGTGAAGAAACGCAGCGACGATTGATGTTTTGAGTTTTTCGGAACGAAGAGATCTCACATTGATGGAATTTCTTGCTGTAGCTTCCTGTCTCCTTGAAGAGCTGCTCGAAATGAGGCTTGCAGTACAAGGCCCCATCCATTGAAGAGAAACTGCTTATCTGAGAAATGAATCGTGCACAATAAATCAATACATTTCCCGCTGGATCACGGTCCTCTAACCATTGTGATAAGACAAATAAACAACACGAAGCACCTATAATTTCCACACGCAGGATTTCCGCAATGGTTACAATGGGATGGGATTGATTTCGCATGCAAACAGCAAGAAGAACATCTAAAAAGATGGGGATTTATACCACTAATTTGCCATTGCAGTGACTGCATTTGAAGCAGGTCTTGTGGTAAGGGACTCCATCGGCGGATACCAACTCAATGAGATGCACGGTCTTATCGCAAGCCTTGCATTTATCCTGCGTCCCGCTGAACCCCATTGCTCGATCCTAACCTGTGCCGAGAGTTTCCGTCGAAATAATGCGGCGTTACTCTATCAAGCACGAGAACACCGCCTTCAAATTTCGGAGGCTTTTCAGACAAAAGAACTCAAATCGTTTTCACCTCCGGCGTCATACAGCTTGGAAGATAGGTTAATGGTTTTGGGAGGAGTCATGAATTTCTAACCGTGAAATACGGACACTTGTTTGAGGGTCCTTCTATTTTGGAAGCTGCCGTTGCCCATGATGATCTAAATCAAATATGCTGACCTGGTCTGACCTGCATAAATTTAGAGGAGATGGCCTATTCACTTCCTTCCATTTCTGTGCTGTCGAGGGCCATTTCTTTTCCTTGCGGTTCATTTCGTTTTGCTTTTTCACTTTTTTTTCTTTTTTTAAATTCAATTGCTTCTTTTGTCGTCCAACCATGTGAAATTCGATTCGAGCCCAGAAAAGAAACATGCCCCAGCAAGAAATGGAGCATATTCCACAGCAGCAACACCACAAGCCATGCAAAGTGTCGTCATTTAAGGAAAAAAATGTCGTTCCTATGAGCCTATCCTGGTTGATGCTTGATAACTCTCAAGTCTCGAGCTCTTATGTATCATATGATACAAGATTTCACAAGCCTGTATTACAAATCTTCAAACCTGTTCAAGCAAAATTGTTCACACATTTTTAACTGTACAAGCAGAAAGTCCTCAAAAGCCTCGGATCCCGAAAGGAGAACGTGAGCATGCTTGCACTTTCAAAAATACATTTTTCTTGAATCAGTTTTGGTCGAGGAAACTCAGCTGCTGAAGCATCTGAGGAGCTTCCTCGGTATATAACCCGTGGTGCGGAACTTCGCAGCCGCCTCTCGTACCTTGATGATGTCTTCGCGTCGTTTCGCTTCAATTGTTGCCTTCTTTACTTCCGCTTCCTTGTGAATTTCAACTAGTTTGATCTTCATTTTCTCCGCCTGCTCGGCCTTCTTCTTTTCTATCTCCTCCTATCATTTGCGAAGAACAAATCACATCAGCATTAATCTAGACCCTCCTCAACAAATCAAATTATGAAACAGTGAGAATCGGACTTCAAGTTCCATCCACTCATACAACTCAGACAGTGGTCTAGAGAGAACCGAGATGTCTTGAGTACATTTTCAAACACAGTTGGAATTCTGCTTACCTCGATTTGCTTTATCTGAGCCTCAACAGAAGCTATCTGGGTGTTTTCCCAGGACCCAGTGATGGCTAGCTTCTTGTATGCCCTGTTTCAAGATCTCATTCAAATCAACCGGGACTCAAATGCATGTGGAGGGGACAATCACAAGTTAAAGAGTCTCTTACTTGCTCTCAGCTTGGGATTTTTCACTCTCTTCCCAAGCTCTGATCAAAGCCAGCCTCTTCTCTGCTTCCACTTGGGCAAGCACAGCATCTAAAGAACCATAGTAACAAAGTCAAAATCCTAGTCTGATGATCCTACAATGACTTAGCCCAAAAGACAATGCTTGATCAGATAATAATGACAACTACAGATCACCACTAGTCTGCTTGGTCATACCTCTCTCTGTTCCTGAGCCATTCTCAACAGTATTTATAATCTCTGCCACAAGAAACTCAATTGGGTGAGGAAAACACCGAGAACCAGATGATAGGATTTACAAAATTGCAGGGAACCCCTACCAGTCCATTTAATCAACAGATCAATGGTCTTTCCATTGTAATTATCAGGTTAAGTTAGTAAAATAGAGGCGTTTTTGCACGCTGGCCCAAAAATGTATCATCAACGTTGATTTTGAATATGGGATATTCTATTCTAATGCCATGTTAAATTGATTATCTGACAACTGACAAGCATAGTTAGTTGGATAAATGTGCAGATCATGATAAGCCTGAACCTAAAATGATGAAAATCTAAAACTAATGGTTCCTGGCCTCTAGAGACGTGGTCCAATTATTACTAATGAGATGCTATATCTGATAGATATTTGACACTAAAATCTTTTTCTCACGAGTTAAAAATTTCTAAAGTTTTGACGGTGCCAATTATGCCAAACTCGACCTCGATTTCTTTTGTTTTCAATCCAAAATGGACCCACAAAGGAAAAAAAAAAAGATGCAGATGAATGTACGCAAAATAGTTAGAATTTTTGCAGAGAATAGAGAGCAGATCACCCCTATCAGCCGCAAAAGCGACCCTCTTGCTGGGAGCAGATATAACGATCTTCTCCTCAGCTCCGTTCTCTGGTTCTGGAGGAGCTTTTGGTACTTCAGATCGACCAGCTTTCTTCTCCACCTCCTCTTCCATCACGTAATCCTTCAACTTAGCCACCGGTACACGCGAAAAGAAGATATAATAGACTAAAAATTTGAGCAAGGCCTGGATGTAATTAAATGCAAACAGTATCTTTAATCTGGGGAACAATGAGGCATGTTGGTTGGAATTTGTTGAATTTGGGTCATTTAAAAATGAAAAGATCAAGAGTCTGGGAATTGAATTGATTTATTTGCTAACTCCAGGGTTTCACCAAACATTGATGTGACGAGAGAGAGAGAGGAGTTCATATAAATCTTAAGTTGGTGCATGCATGAAAGGGAAGCTTCTCCTGACGACAGGCTCCACACATAACGCTTCAGTGTAGAATGAAATGAAGTTTCATCAAATTCTTATAGCTAGGATGTGGATCTGAGGAAGGAGATGCGTCACTTAAGCATTAGCTTAATTGTTTGCTAAGCAAACCCTAATCTTGATTAATTAGACAGGCACTTTTGTAAGGTTTCCTTGCTGATGGATCATGACTTTTTTGTTAGCAACACCGACTGAATGACATTGATATAAGTGTTTCATATAGAATCCGTAACACGAATCGATCGAATGAAGAGCGTAATTTTCACTGATAATTATTTAACTTTGATACTTCAATTGCGGTCTTGACTTTTAGTTTCATTCCTTGGTTCCGACCGATGCATATCAGTCATTTTCCGGTCACTTTGTGGTGATTGCCCACCCGTCTGCTCACGCAACAAAAGATGCATAAATAAGTGGACACATGGAGCTCTTCGGAAGATAATATCTCACCGCCCAAATATCTTCTTCGGGCAATCTTTTTTTAATTCCGCATAACTTTTTCAAGAGTAGTTTCCCTAATAAACACGAAATCACTAAAAAAAACAGGAAGAACCAAGCGATCTGAAAAGCATTTCCTGTCATGCGTCATATTGTAAGAAGTTCGAAAGTGCAAATTAGCCATCAATCGAAAACTTATCTTCTGCTGTCTGATCAATGACATGCGAACCGACCAAACAGTGAAATGCCTCGTACTTTACCAACACAAAATGTGACTTAGTCTTATCGCCGGGCCGTGCCAAGCCAAGACATCACATGCCACCAAGACTTGTAGATTTCCCCCCCATATGCGCTGACAAATAACCCACTAATCGATTAGGAATTTGTTAATCTTCTTCTCGAGTAATGCAACTTAATTTTCCTGCCGACAAAGGTAAAGGACAAACTTCGTTTTTCGAGATTCTATGTACTGAGTTATCCACCAACGCTCTTTAGAGGGGGGAAATGGTGTTGGGGGCAGTATCTCCCACTCTAAAGCCATACACGTTTTTTCACTTTCTCGTCCGCCCGTCTCACATGACTTTGTCAAATCTCAGTCATTCAGAAGGTAAGAACTAGAAGATATTGGATCGTGGTGAGGCATTTACTCAAGTTATAATGGCTTTTGCTACCCCCAACCTCTTAACCATGAAATCTACTGCCCGATGTCATGACGGAACGAGGTCGGGATTGGCAAGGACCGTCGATTTCCCCAGTCATTTGGTTTTTGGTGTAGTATTTGAGAGATATATGAAATTACTCATAAATTTCATATATCTTAGTTCTTAGAACTATATAATATATGTTTTTCCTATTATCATGTTCCTGTAAATTAAATTGCGCGTGTCACTAGTTTCGAAATGCCAATAATGATGTAATAATCACTAGTTATGTCTTAATACAAATTTGAACGGCTTACTTTTTCTAAGAAAATTAATCAATTAGGCTGGTTGAAAATCACATTTACACAAATGGTAAAACCATTTCTAGCTGAAGAAAAAAACGGATCCTTCTCTTCTCGGGGTGAGCTGGCAATAAAGAATATCGGATCTGACTTATTCAAATAGGAGACAGGCAGACTGAAAAAACCAGGAACTTCTCCTGTCCATCCCTACACTTGTCCAGCAATAGACTAGTTTATACCAACCTTTACCTTTACACATGTCCTCTCTCTCTTTCCGTCAAACCTCCTCAAAGCTTTCTTTCGCGACACAAAAGCGAGGGAAAAAACGCACTCCGAGGCAGGAAGAAAGAAAAACCATTTGCAGGCACCACCTTGATATCCCTGTCGCTAATTGTTTAGCCCCCAAAACATGGGTCCTCCTCGCCCATTGTAACTCTCTCCCTCCCTCCCCCCCGCGGCCCCTATAGATACCACTCTCCTCTTCACTTGCATTTCACTCGACTCCAACCCTCGTCGCAAAAACTAAGTACTCATACCCCCATCAACATCTACTGCCGAGTCGACAGAAGCAAGTGACCATAATGGACGTGTTCATTCCCGAGGAGTACGTGGTGAGGCGGAGGATGGAGAGGAGGGCGTCGGCCACCGGAAAGAAGCCGGACACAGGAGCCGGAGCATCCGGCGGAGCTGACCAGACGAGAGGTCAGATGACGGCGAGGCCAACCAGGGTTCCTAGGTTCGATAGTGACCAGTTCTTAGCCTCGGCTGTTGCTGGCGAGAGCATTGTTTTCAGCTGCTTCTCTGCTTAATGAAGGTGTTCCAACCTGAAGCTAAAGACGGTGTATTGCTTGGTTTTTTTGGTACAAACTACGTATGTACTATGTACGGTGTATATACCATTGTAATACTAGTACAGTAATGTAGAAAATAGAGGGGTGAGTGAGAGCCTTCTCAGAGTAGTGACAACCCGCTAACGTACCACTGAGGCACTGATCATGTTTCCCATTTGGTATTGGCAGTTTTGGCATTATTAATGATTAGATCTGAAATTCGTCCGCTTCTTAATTCGACAATGAGAGCTTGATTCTTGTATTACTAAACAAATACCTAACATTTTAATTGGCGTGGATTATTTACTGTATCCATCTCCCTAGGTGTGATACTAATTAACTATTGCGATGCACGAGAAATTAGTGTATGGACCATCGAAAATGATGGATCCTTATGGGTGCACGAGAGATCCAGTAGATCTGATGGTATATGTGCTATGTAGGTTCATTGAATAATTTCTCATCGATAGTGTTACTGAAAATATAACAATAAGTTTTTCCAAGAATGGAAATCCATTCAACGTGGTGACTTGAATATATATTTTATTTTTTCTTTGGAACAGTGACGAGTAATCTCCAAACTTTTTTCCTATGTTTAATGTGGTCCTTGAAACTTTTTTGTTGTCCAATCTAATTTTTGAACTTTCAAAAATCTGTTGACTATAGTCCTTTGGTTTTGTGTATCTCCACATTGCATGCACTTTTCTAGCGTGGATTGTTGTGTCAATGTTTATTCGGAAAAGTGTCAAATAAGTCATAAACCTTTTGCATTTATGTTAATTTAGTCCTAAACCTTTTATTGGTGTCAATTTAGTCATAAACATTTTCACTTTATGTCAATTCAGTCATCTTCAGCTAATTTTGGCTAGATTTTGCTGATTGGGCATCGGTCGACTGACGTGGCATGATCAGCGCTGACGTAGACAACTTTTAATAATATTTTAATATTTTAGAATTTTTTATTTTCTTTTATTTTCTTTTTTTCTTTCTCCTCCCCCTTCCTCCAGCCGATCGCCAGACCTCGTCAATCGGCAAGAGGCCACAGTTGACGAGGTTGAGGTCAATCTTATCGGCCATTGGTGAGGCTCAAGCCCTCGCTAGAAGTCGCGAGGGCGACCTCGAGCTGGCCTCGCCAGATCCAGCAAGGGCGAGCCTTGCTGACCAGCATGAGGTAGCCCTCATGGCCTCTAACGAGGGCTCGAGCCTTGGCAATGACTAGCGAGGCTTGCTAGAGGCCGGCAAGGTCGACCTTGACCTCACCAATCATCACATCTGGCCGATCGCTAAGGTCTAGTGACTTGTTGGAAGAAGGAGGAGGAGAAAGAAAAATAAAAAGAAAAGGAAAAGGAAAAGGAAAAATATAATAAAATAAAATAAAAATTCAAAAAATATTAAAATGTTATTAAAAATTACCCATGTTAGTTCCACCAATTGTGCCATATCAGCCGATCGGTGCCTAGTCAGCAAAATCTGGCCAAAATTAGGCGAAAATGACTAAATTGACACAAAGTGAAAAGATTTATGACTAAATTGGCACAAATGCAAAATATTTAGGACTTCTTTGACATTTTTCCCGTGTGTTATTTAACGTGTTTTCGAGTTAGCAAATCTTCTTTTCGGTTGAGAGTTCTTCCGCCCCAGTGTCCTGCTCCGCGCCGCTGCCGCGCTTCCCTTTGCCCGACACCGCTGCACGTCGTTGCAGCAACCACTCGAGCCCGCCTAGCACCGCCAGCCGCCGTCCCCTTTCGAACGACGCCACCACAGCAGCTCGCTGAACGCTGCCCTTGCTGCCGTGTTCTCCTCCGCCCACCGCCGGACCCTTCGCCGGAGCTCCGAAGGGCGACTCACCACCCTTGGCTGTCCGCCGCCACAACGGCCCATCCTCAAGCCGCGCCGAACCCCCCTGTCGTGATTCCCGAACCGCCGTTTGCTGGGAGTCCCGATTGGAAGAAATAAATTAGGTAGTTTTTTATTCACTTTTATTTTTATGTCGTTTCTTTATTTGAATTAGTTCTTGATGCATGTTTGAAAATCCCGACGTATCACCTAATTCGCAACCGCATAATGATTTTTTTATTTCATCTATAAGGCTTTAGATGAAATAATTAATCGCGCGAATAAAATTGATATTTTGGTCTTTAAGGGCAAAGATCAATTTATTGATTTTATTAGCGAAAAAACCATAATGCAAGTTAGATTAGGGGCTAGGTTAGCATATTTAGCTATTTCGTTTAAAAAAAATAATAACAAAAAATCCAAAAATGCATTTAGGATATTAGTTTTTAAGAATTGCACGATGTCAATTTAGAATAGGATTTTTGATTTTAAATTTTACAACAGAAAAATCCCAAGAAAAATTAATTAATTTAGGATACTAGTTTTTGTAGGTTGCATAATAGGTTTTTTTAAAAATGCGTGAGAAGGTCTTTAATTACTATGAGAATAACAATCTACTCTAGACCCCAAAAAAATCAAATCACAAATAATTATAAATTGTTATGACACCCATTTTTTCAAGAATTTATGGCTTACAATAGACTGTTATTTTCACCCCCAATGACTGTTAGGCTAGCAAAGCCCTTTCTCTTATTATAGTCTTTTGGTTTTTTTTTTCCCCGTTGCTTTTCGTAGGTGACATTAGGATGCATGAATTGTCATGGTGAATCTTTTAGCTTCGCTTTCATTTCCATCCTCAAGGAAAAAAAGTTTATCCTAGAATGGAATTCTAAAGTCCCTGTCTAATATGAATCATAGGATCTATTCCCTTTCGTTCTTGGTGTGACATCCTGAAATTCGAGTCCTCTAAGGGATGAATGGATGTGAATTTCGTCAATGTATTATTGGTTGATCTCACTCGGAATTGATCACTCCTGAGATACTGACCGTGAGGGGAAAGGCTAATGAGGACAGAACTCGTACAACTAAAGAACTTAACTTAGGAAAACGACTTGACCGTGAGACTTGAGTGAGGACGATCTTGTAGATAGGCAGGCCGATTTTAAGGACGACTAGAAGTCGATTCGTGGACAGAACATAATGGAACAATGGGTGATTTCGTTTACTGTTATTGAACCCACAAATGACTTTAGGTCAATCATCAGTAATCATGTACTTTGAAATAAGAATCTATCATCCGCAAATTCATGTAGCTAAGGACGTCCATACATTGAGATGTCTTGAACGTGGTTTGACACAAGTCAGTTACGTGTGAATCCTCAAAACCGCCTATCAATCTGAGTAGTACCCAAAATGGCATTGGACGAAATTGACATGGCATGAGGACTAAATATTGGACTTTGAATTATTGGGAACGTCTAGGATGGACTTTGGATGAAGTTACCTCATCAGTCGACAACGCCAGTTAAGCCGAGTATTTGGAAAAGGGATTTTCAGACCGAGGAAATGAGCCCATGGAGACGTGGGCCGGGCTAGGCAAGCGTGGGCCTCAAGCCCAAGGTAGGACAGCCATGGTGGGCCTAAGGCAAGCCCAAGTGAGCCCAACTTCAAGCCTCTGAGCCCAATTGCATTTTCTAGCCCATTTCTCCACCATTTGAGCCCAAACTAATTCTATTCAAGCCCGTATAAAATCTTGGCCCATATACACGTATAGTACGGTATACTATATTTGAGAAATTACCATTTCACCCCTTCTAGAAGTGACATTTATTGTTGGGGGACAAAAAGAGAGAAAAGTAAAAAGATATTATGAAGGAAAATGAGGTAAAGAAAGGGGAATTGGACTTGGCTTCTCTCTCTCTCTCTCTCTCTCTCTCTCTCTCTCTCTCCTCATTCCTCTACTTCCCCCAACGTCCGCCCCACTCCCCACTTATCTCTCTCTCCCTCACGTTTTCTTCCCCCTCCTTCGCATGTAATTTCCTCCCCCTCTCTTTTCTCCCTCTCTCTCCCACTTTTCCACCCCCTCACTTATGCCAACCCTTCTGCCGCAATTTTCCATCAACTTTCTCTCATTTCTTTATTGTCTCTCTCCTCTTTTCCCCCTTCCTCCTCTCGACAACCCCCACTCCCACGTCCCTCTTCTCCTTCTCTTTTTCTCTTTAGTTTCTTTTCTATTTTGCTTCCAAAACAGCACCGTGTGCTGCTGTTTTTGTCCCAAACCAACCATCATCTTGCACCATGGCTGTGGGCCATCACTGTCCGCAAGCCGTCATCCACCACCGAAGAGCCGCACCACCTGTTCACGAGCCGTCCACCCGCCGTTTTTGCCAAATCGAAAACCACCTCTGTCGAGACCTATTTTTGCCAAGCGCCTCCGTAACATTTTGGAAGTAACTGTGAGTAGCCCTTGCCACCGCCGTCGTGCTCATGTCATCGGAATTATCGTCGAGTGAGTCTAGCTCCTAATCATTTGATTAGTGCATAAACTTGCTTAAGAGATTGATTTATGTTTAAGGGTTGTTTAGATTAGCTTAAGAATGGATTAATGATAATATAGAATGGTTATATTAGTCTTAAAATGGATTAGTGTTAATCTAATTAGTAAGATTAGTACATTGGAGGTGGATTAGTCCAAATCAATTGATTTCCTGCAATTCGAATCTCTGGACCCTTGCCGTTTACCATTTTTGTAGATCAAAATAAGTTGTGCATTTGAGGTTGATGTCTTTTGGATAAATGTTTTAAACATCCCCAGCTACAACATATATTTTTCTCAAGATTTTTAGGGGTTCAAAAGAATAAGATGTTGGCTCCGTCATTTTCAAACAGAACCTCAGTTTTCGCTGAAACTAGTAACCTTTTAGAATTCTATGGGTTTTTATTAACTCTTAAGGTTCGAATTTTAAAATAGTTTCTTCATGAAAGTTGTTTTTCAAATCTTCTACTTTAACATACTAAAATTTCAGATTAAACGGACATGTTTTGGACCTCAAACCAAACTAATTTTGAAAATTAGACTTTTTGGAAACTGACCCCTTTTTTGTGCTGGATTGAGCAATTTATTGAGGCAAATCTGAAGGATCTGGATTTAGATGTTTCATAAAATAAAATAAAAAATGTTCTTTTATGTGTCATTTACAACATACTAAATTTTGGGAATTTTCTACTCATTTAGTTAGGTTTCTGGATTTAAAATTGGAGATGCGTGAGTAGCCCGATTTCTACAAATTATGACCGATTTTAGTTTGGTGACGGTTCTTGATACTTTACTTGCTTTAATTAGTGTTTTTAATGACTTGTGAATTTAATTTATTAGTTATTTAGTTCTGGAATTTCATTGTTTATGATGCACTGTTCACGCAATATTGTTCACAAAAACACTGTTCACGTGCACTGTTCACAGAGAATGAAAAGTTGTCTAATTTCATATGTGTTGATTTTATGAAGTGAATGGATGTGTAAAATTATGGACATCCGTATGAATTGAGTGATGCTTTATGTAATTGTGTGATGATTGGAAATTGTTGGTATTTGATTAGAAAATCTCAGGTGTCGGATTTTAACACCAAAAATGGTTTTATATACAATATAAAGCAGTTGGATTTTAAAAATGAATGATATCAATTTTCCTGGTTCGAATTGACCTTATACCCACACACGACTATTTTCCCGGATGTTTTTAATACGAAGGATATATGCCAGGATCATTATTTTAATTGAGGCATGTGAATGTAATACACGGTATCCTAGGCCAAAATTGAATGAATGCATGAATGATATGAGATACCGTCACGAGCCTTTGAGGCCGGATGATACTTCTTCGGAAATGCCCCAACTCAATGGATGCCGGTCGTAGTGGAGGTTGGGCCGATACTTCCATATGGAATGCCGTCTAGATGTAGACGTTATCGTGCTCGATGGTGTGGCTACATCAGAGACCGCTGACTATTGAGTCGGTCGTGGCTGGTGGGTTGAAGTTAATTGGAACGCATGAGTGTTAAGATGGTTAGGTCTTATTATGGGGTAAAATTGTGTGGCATGAAATTGGACATGTCACATTGATTTTATCTTATAATTGGAACCAGTGTGATTGATTGATGTGTGTTGTGTGGTGCACTAATGTGCAAAAACGCATGAGAATCATTGCATCTTTGGTTCTAGTCATGCATGAGTTGAACACACTGTTTATGGCACGCATGCATGAATCGATAACGTGCAGGGCGTGGCAATGACCAGGTGAGATCACTTGTAACGCGATTCGTATGTGATTGATGAATTGTATCATCTAATAGCCATGTGCATTGCGTGTATTGTGTTGAGTTATGATGTGCAGGGTATCGCATACCAGGTAAGGTTGCATGCGAACTGACTATTAATTGATAATTGTTAATCTTTGGTTTGTTTGTGGGATAATTCTGAAGAGATAACCCGAGTTGAGTTGGTGTACTAATCGAGAGACTAGGGGAAGGACTTGCTGAGATTTATATCTCACTGGTTATTGAATAACCATTTTCAGGTCCCCAGTGTGAAGAACCTGGAGCTTGAAGTGGAAGGGTCAAGAGCATATGTGGTTCAGTAGTCCTTTATGAGATAGACCTTCTGTATAAGCTTGAGGTGTTTATGAAAATGTATTTGATTTGAAACTAGTTATCTTACCTTTCTATCACATGTTTGTTGTTGTCAAGGGATTAGTTAATTCGCTTCCGCATATAAAATAAAATGAAAAGGGTTGGCGACGAGTCTTGGGAACGTCGCAAAATTCTATCAACCACCGAAGGATGTGCGCGCGCTTGAGGTTCGGGACGTGACACTTGGTGTTGGGGGCAGCAATTCAAACTCTAATACAAATCATAGGATCTGTTCCCTTTCGTTCTTGGTGTTGTGGGCAGCAATTCAAGACTATGGTGAATGGAATAAGGAAAGGGCTAGAAGCAGCCGACCGAGATCCCTAACTTTTGGCCTTTTGCCCATTTATTCAAAGCATCTTACCTCCAAGGGACTACTGTATGTGCCGTGTTGTTTATTCGATTGACCACATGTGCTCCTATGATCATGACACGGTAATCCTACTTACGCTTTGGCAGTGTGTCATGATTTAAAGAAGGTGAAATTACTGGAATATCCATATACGTATACAATACATGTTTTTATCATACGAAAGACGAGGAAGATCGATATGTATGTAATGACATTAGGGGGGATAAAGGCACGTTCCCCATTGAGTTTTTTCCTTAAAGTATTCTTCGACCGGTGGCAGATAATCACTAAAAGATAAAGGATTCAAAGGCAGTAGAAGTTTGAGACTAGAAAGAAAAGAAAGAGACTTTGGTGCTACGTATTCAATTTCTAACCATATATAATAAGTTAGGCGAAAGGGAGAACTGCATACGACATTTTTCATGACTAGAGAATACCACTCGAGGCTACAAATTTTGATAGGATTATGATAAGCCCCACAAATTTTGTGACGTGAGATATAAAGTGGTCGAAAACTAACATGCCAACAAACGCATAATTTATTTCGTGGAGTGAGGATGATAAAAGTTAAACATTAAAAAATGAGGAAAAACGAGTTAGTCTGACTTTATCCGATGCTAATTTAAGAGCAAGCTTAGAATGATATAATTTATGTAAGTAGACCATAATGAGCGCATGAATAGAACAAAAGATTCAGACAGGAATCTCTCTCTCCAAGCAAGAAGCCTCTTATAGGTTAAATAAAGCTGTTTCGGCTTGTTCTACTTGATACATAATTATATATCCAATAAAACACAGTTTCCCATATACGTCCGAGCTATTTAAGAATCTCCATTACCATGTCAATGGTGGGAAGCTAAACTTACTCTGAGATTAATGCTCGATAATGTTAGTTCCTCCCGCAGCGTCCTCGTCGGTGTTCGGAGGCTCCGAAACCAAGTTGACAAGGAAATCGAAGATGTCGGTCGCCGCGACTGCCGAAGCCACGTCGTCCTTCTGCAGCGTCCTCTTCTTGCCTTGCATGGTCATCATCCAAGACCGCTTGGTGAGTTCCTCGATGAACAGCTCGCAGGCCTTGGAGAACACGATTGGTGCTTCGCCGGAGATCATCTTGACGTCATCACCGGACTTCTTCATGATCTTCTTGATCCTCGCGAGGGGCAGAGAGTGAGGCCCGGTTTTGCCAGAGATTCCAGACAGCATCCCTGAATACACGCCGGGTTGCCTCATGACGACTGCTCTCGTCGCTCGGATTGATCGCGAAATGCACGCGTGATGTTGTATGGCGCGGAAGGTTTTTAGGATTGAGAGACCAACCGCGAATAATCGTTTATAGGTTCAAAGAGAACGGAGAGATGACTGCTTTGAAGTCACTTTTGAAGGAATGATGCGAAGGAAGACGAAGAGAAGCGATTGGTGAGTGAAAATGGAGAGACCAATGGAGGCTTTTATAAGGAGAAGTGGTCATGCGTGAGAAAAACTGGAGATATCACTATGGCCGGCTAGCCAGCCAAGGCCGGCTGAAAATCTGATTTGAACAGGTTTCACATACGTGTTTGGAAATTTTCTGATGATGGGTCATTTTCCATCTCTTATCTTTTCCCTTTTTTGGATAAAAATTATTTTACTTAGGTACCCTTGAACATCAAATGAAAGTAGCTCGCTTGTCAGAGTCCGATCATTAGCTCGTTTCTATTTTTCTACAAGCGCAAGCCATTTCTCTCCATTTACTTAATCGACTATGATCGTGCAAAGGGTGTTTTGGCACTGATTTTATCTACATGTTTGTCTAGATGGAAATAAATTTTACACGTATATATATATACACATACATACATACATACATACATATATATATGTATGTATGTATGTATAGGTATGTGTATAAAACGTTGGGCTCTTTTCAACAAGAGAGGTAAATTTCTAACAATGTTAAAGTGGCCAAAAGAGGAAAGTTTCAACAAAAACATGGAGTACAACATATTATTTATCCCAGCAACTATCCTCATTACATGAAAGTATTACTTTGAGAAATTTATTTTGGAACGAGAAAAAGGCAGCCAATCATAGTAAAAGCCCCTCTTCCCTTTTTTTTTAGGAGAGAACCCTCTATTTGCCTTCAAAGGAAAAACTTCTTTGAATTCCTCTGTTAGTTCTGTCCAATTTGATTTCATTTTTATTGTTTTTCCGAAGAGAGAGGCTGATGCACGTAAGCTATTTTGAACAAATCCTGAATTTCCTTACGGTTATATTCTTCAGCAAATAAAATTCTTAAATCAATTTATTTATTGTTTCACTCGTCGACAACAAAGAAAGATAAAAACTTCCGACCCTTCATTACCATATATAATAAGCATCCCTTGAGCTATGATCATGAACTCCCAAGTCCATCACTTCCCCCAAGTATAACCTCGCTCCGTTTACACACTAGTGCCAATTAAATAGATGCTCCATGTACAACGGTGAACTTCCAAAACGTGAATTATCCAAATTGAGCCTGCTTCACATGGACCGTGTAGATACGATCATAAAGTCAAATACAGAGAGAGTAATAGTCAAATTAGAGGTAAAAATATAAGGAATTACCTCATCAAGACTTGACTCCAAGAGATTATACACGAGGATAATGAGATATTTTCATGCTTCTTAAGAAAGAAAATCAAAGTGCTTTCCTTTTCCCTAACAATATCACTTGAAACTTATCAGTCAACTTTTTCTTTAAACATCACGAAGATGATTTCCTAGGAATTAGGTTCCCAATATAATTTCGTTTACTAAGCCTACTAAAGCACAATCCATCTAAAAACCAACCATTTGCTTGAACTCGGTTCACTTCCTTTATCGTCTAAAAGGTGAGCGTAATATTTCGCGAGCAAGTAATCAACCTACTCGAAGCGTGCTCGTCTTGCTTTGTAACCAAAAAAAGAATAATCATACAAGTAACAATCTCTAGTCTTGATTAATGCTTAATCTATTAAAACCAAGACAACACATGGCATTATTTTGTTGGCTCTAGACAAAAGAGCAAAAGGCCAAAAGAATGCTTTTTACCATGGCATTTTTCATAGAGAACACCGTACATCATAATAAAATAATCAATTAGGGAAGATGTTTCTCAAAACTCGCATTTTTCGATTTGCCAATTTGAGGTTCTTAGTTTCCATTGATTCACTTTTGAATTTCGACTGAGATGGAAACTTTTGAAGACAACACTAATACTCGAAGGTACCTAAGCATTACTGTTCAGTATCAAATTACAAATACCTAAGCGTCACTGTTCAGTATCAAATTACAAATACCTAAGCGTTACTGTTCAGTATCAAATTACAAACGATCTCCTATTATATTCTACCGGCTATTCATAGGTTAATAACATGCCAAGAGCTCCCTGTAGCAACGACACTTTCTCACGTAAATCTGTCCATTGTTTGTAAATTGTACCATTAACGACAACCAGTACTTCTTGTTGACGATACTTGTAACGGCCCAGGCAGCAGTGCACAAGGAGGGATGGTGGTGCATCCGCACCTCAACCCCAAACATGCGTAGGGAGGGGGCATGTCTTTTGTCCCACATCACCTAGGAAGAGAGTTTTAGGTTACCTTATAAGACAATAGGCTCTCTAATTGTATACACACATTTTGTTGGGGTAGTATGAGCTACCCTGGATTTAGTGTCCAAAACGAACTATATATATAGTGAAGACCCAAGGCATTACAAGTGATATCAAAGCTATCTCCCGACCGCATGTGGAGCCATAGTGAAGACATTGTGCTCCCAGGCGGCGATGCCCCGCATGTGAGGCCACAATGAGGACACTATGCTCCCAAGTGGCGATGCACAGAGAGGAGGGATAGCGGTGCGTTTGCGCCTTAGTCCCCGAACATGCGTAGGGAGAGGGTACGTCTCTTGTCCCACATTGCCTAGAGAGGAACTACCATTTAACTATATGCACGCGTTTTCTTGGTGTAATATAAGTTGTCTTGAGAAGAATAAAATGCAAGGACTTAGTGTCCAGAGCGGACAATATATGTATATATGCATAGTGGAGACCTAGGGTGTTACTAGAGGTGAGCATTAGTCCAGGGTTGATCTTGGATCGGCCTAACCCTACCGGTTTTGGTATAGTTCCCAGAAAGACTGGGTCGGCCTTTGGTCCTAATATTCCTAAACCAGTACTGTGCGAGCTAGTCCTTGGTCTTGCAAGTTTAGGGTCGGTCTAACCCGGACCAACCCTAACTATATATATAAATATATATTATAATAATATATTATTTATAATTTTTTTTTATAGAGAAAAATTTAAAATAAATAACGTCAACAACATTAAATAACTATTTAATAAATAGTTCAAGTAATTTTACATTGTTATTTAATAACTTAGATTTTTAATATTTTTTACGACGTCAACAATTATAATTTACGAATGAGGAAAATGTTTTTGTAAGGAGTACTCACGGCGTCCAAAATGGCATAAATAGTTCCTTACATCATCCTCTTCTAGTACTTATTCTCTTTTGTCTTATTTGTCTTCTTCTTAGTCTTCAATTTGCCAAAATCAAGAAAAACAACTTCTCCGCTCGTCATTCAACACTTGCCTCGCTCGCTTTAGATCACTCGTGCCGCTCGCCGCTCAATGCTCACTTAGCTTGCTCCCCGCTCGATACTTGATGTTCACCCCACTTGACCATCACCGCTTGCCTTTTTTAGCTGACCTCGCTTATCATCGAACCTATTGGGTCGATCCAAACCTCAGTTGCTATTTCATGGAGTATAAAAAATGATAAAAAAATTATTGGTTGGTCCCGAGTTGACCTTGGAACCAGTTCAAATCCATTAGGTCGGTCCGGTCCTCAATCGCTTTTTCAAGGAGTATTAAAAAAGAAATAAAAATTATCGGTTGGTCTCGAGTTGACTTTGGAACCGGACCGAACCCATTGAGTCGGTGCGGCCATCGGTCCCAAATTAAATAGGGTCGGTCCTCGGTCCTAACAATTGAGAACTAGTATTGTGCGGATTGGTCATAGAGTTAGGAGGTGGACTGACCCAACTCAAACCATGCTCACTTCTAGGCATTACAAGTGATATCAAAGCCGACTCTCGACCGCATGTGAGGCCTTCAAAAAGAACAAAATCGTGAAGACTTAGTGTCCGGAGCGGACAATATATGTATAATGAAGATCCAAGGCACTACAAGTGGTATCATAGTTGAGTCCCGATCGCATGTGAGGCCACAGTGAGGAGGTGCTCCCAAGAAGAACAAAACCATAAGGATATAGTGTCCAAAGCAAATAATATATGTATAGTGGAGACCCAAAGTGTTACAAGTGGTGTCAGAGCCGACTCCCGACCGCATGTGGGGCCATAGTGAAAACATTGTGCTCCCGTGCTACGATGCGCTGCATGTGGGGCCACAGCAAGGACACTGCCCTCCCAAGCGGTAGTGCACAGGTAGGAGGGATGGCGGTGTGTCTGCGCCTCAAACCCCGGACGTGCACAAGGAGATGGCGCATCTCTTGTCCCATATCGCCTAGAGAGGGAGTTCTAAACTACCTTATAGGACAATGGGCCCTTTAACTGTATAACACGTGACCATGAAGACTTAGTGTCCAGAGCGGACAATATATGTATAATGGAAATCCAAGGACCCAGAGCGTTACAAGTGGTGTCAGAGTCGACTCCGATCGCATGTGGAGCCATAGTGAGGACACTATGCTCCCAAGCGATAGTGCTCCACGTGTGGGGCCACAACGAGGACACTCCCCTCCCAGGCGGCAGTGCATAAGGAGGAGGGATGGCGGTGTGTCTGCGCCTCAATCCCCGGACGTGCGCAAGGAGAGTGCGCATCTCTTTGTCCCACATCACCTAGAGAGGGAGAGGGCACATCTCTTTATCCCACATCGCCTAGAGAGGGAGTTCTAGGCTACCTTATAGGACAATGGGCTCTCTAACTGTATACATGCGTTTTCTTAGGGTAAAATATGAGCTATTTTGAGAAAAATAAAACCATGAGAACTTAGTGTCCAAAGTGGACAATATATATACAATAGAAACTCAGGGCGTTACAATATTG
Organism: Eucalyptus grandis; assembly: GCF_016545825.1. Classification (NCBI taxonomy): domain Eukaryota; kingdom Viridiplantae; phylum Streptophyta; class Magnoliopsida; order Myrtales; family Myrtaceae; genus Eucalyptus; species Eucalyptus grandis. The sequence goes on along the minus strand of NC_052615.1, from coordinate 30,415,632 downwards.
GTACGTCGATTAACTTGATTTGCCTTCGATTCTTAACTAAAGGAAGAAAATTCTATCTAATGCTTAGCCGGAAATCATGCATCACTAGAGATACAACCGAATTTTATTATATATAAAAAATATTCTCCATAATACAGGTGGAAAAGAGCCCTAATCGATAAATAATTCCACGAATAATAAGAGAAACTCACTATCTGCGATGGCGTTCGGATTGATATCGAAAGAAGAACTTCACAATAGATTTCATATTTTTCCATCAAACCCGTACCCATCTTCCACACGGTGAACCAGCATGATTTGCTCATGCGTGACTTCACCTAAGACTTCTGCATCCACTTGAAAAGTCCTCCTCTAACTTATGCACGAAGAATAGTCGCTAAAGACGAGGATATGCTTCCGCGCATGGTGCTTTCACTTGGAAAGCACAAGAATGATTATCTAGGAGATAGTCAAACGGGAAAGACAAAGCTCTCCATTATTTCATGTTGATCATTGATTTATGTATCCCTAATGCGTCAAGGCGAAAAGTGTCAACTTAAAACGCGGTCATCTAAAAGGTAATATCAAAAGCTTTATGCGTATGGGATTCGTTGAGATCTGGCCTAAGTTTTCAAAGTTTACAATTTCAGTATTGACTAAAGGAATTCCATAAGAGAAGGAGGTATTTCTTTGTGGCTTAAGGTAGCTTTCACCAAATAAATTATTATTAGAATATACGACATAAACAATCCTTAATCACGATTGGTTAACAGCTATACGCATGCCTTCGCCTTTTATAATTCGAATTTTCTACGATTTTCCTAAGGCAGCACCTAGCTCAAATCAGGTTTGTTGTTCTTTGTGCTTGGCCTCTTTGATTGTTCTTATTTATGGGTCTGTCGTGGTTCATGTAAAATGTGTTTGGTAAGAGTGGGATGAAATCCTCCCTTTTGGTGTAGTAAATCTTCTCAGATGAAGGGCTTGTTCACTCATGACAATTTAGCCCGTTGAATATTGAAATTTACATTTGCAAAGATGAATAATTTCGGATAGTTGAGACTCTGCACTCATGCTCCTGAATTATTAAAAAATGAAAGTGAATAATTCATTTTCCACCAGAGAAAAACACTTTTAGATGATAAAGATCATAAAAAGGCGACGAAAGTAGAGTTTTTTGTTTCCTTAGTATCGACCAAAGGCAACAAATTATTAAGTTTATCCCCTTAGGCTTGACCAAAGGCGGCAATTTTTAAGTTTCTCGCCTTATGTCATACCCTAAGGCGATAAATTCAAAGTTTCATCGTCTTGAGTCAAATTTAGAGACAAAATTCGTACTTCGTTGCTGTTGATCAATCAAAATTTAGATACTTTTGCGCTTATGGCAACAAGCACGAAATTTCATTACCTTAGGTTGGATAGAACGTGGCAAGATCATGGTTTCGTCATGCGGCCCGTCATCGCCACGGCCCTTTGTGAGTTTTCATATCCTTTGTTTTTTTTTTTAAAATTGTTGATGGCTATCGCTGCGACCCCCATGTTTAGGTCGTCAATCAATGGAAGCCCTCAAATATGGTTGCAGTCTCGGCTTTGGCCGTGACCACGACCTGATTTTGGGCCGTCACGGCCATAACCCTAATTTAAAGTCGTGGTTGTGAACTAGCCGACCCTTGCAAGCTTCCGTCTGTGACCTAATACGGGGCCCTTGCAACCGCAACCGATATCTGGATCATGGTCATGAACCAGTCGACCCTTGCAAGCTGCCATATGCGACCTCACATGGGGCCGACACCACCACAACCTAGATGTTGGGTCACGGTTGTAAATCGGTCGAACCTTGTAATTATGTGTGCTTGGTTTATTATTTAAGCATGATCAAAAGCCGTAGGATTAATTTATATCTTCTATCGTAGTCAGGGTCTAGATCGAAGTGGGATTAGCACCAAGAAGGATTTAATTACTTGATATGTTTGATTTTTTACCTTGTCATTATGTTGTCATACGTCAAGAGGACTATTGCTGGATTTACATACTTGTAATGTTCGATTAGATTCGCCTTTTAATTATGTTCTTGGGACATTATTATATTTAAGGTAATGAAATTTTTTTGTCGAGCTTATTAATAACTCATGTTGTGATATGAATTTCATAACACAATCGTCATATATTGATATAATAAAAAAGAAAATAACTATACTCAATTCCAAGTAAAAAAAATAAATGAATGACGTGGAAGGTGAAGAAAATAAAAATGTTTTTCTCCGTGCATAGCTTGAAAAATAAACCTAACATGATGAAAAATGTACCAAAGCTACATTTGTCGCCCTTTGTGTGAATGTTGACGCAAGGTTACGTATTTTTTTGCCATGGAACAGATAAACACGCAACATTTTCATTACCTTTGACTGGTTCATGGCGACAAATAATTAGTATTGTCACCTTTGAATACGACACGACTATTTTATCATAAGTAGAGGCGACGGAGCAAACGCAACAAAGTATCCATGTCACAAAAACCTTACTCCTTTTCCCAAAGGCGACAAAAGCGGCATACTTTGGAATTGCCTGAGCCCTTTTCCTCTCACAGTGATACCTGGAAACTTCTATTCCCTCCAGCAATATTTTTGTCTTGAGGCCAAAATGCATGGGCATCTTTATACTTCAATAATGGGTCGACCCCCGGAGGGTGGATTCCTTTTTACGGTGAAAAGGGGTCAACCCCTGAATTAAATTGGAAAAGAAGAAGAAGATCTGAACATTGACATGAAAGGGTCCTCCCTCTGAGGCATAATTCGACCAAACCGACCACAAATCTCTGACAAAAGGGTCCAGAAAAGATTTAAATGTAAGAAGTATAATTCGAATTTCACTAAATATAGGGAATCTTCATGATAATTACTTTGCTTTTAAAAGCAAGAAGTATACTAGGAATTTCACTAAATATCGGGAGTTTTCATGAAAATTACTTTTCCCTTATTTTGGTGGACAATACAGGTACGCAAGCGTTAGTAAAACCACTCTTCTAAGAGCAATCTATCTTTGGCTTCAATTTTTGGAAAAAATGTGAAGCCAATGTAATAAGAGTTTGGTTCAATTGGCATCGCCGGGAGTGGAGGTAAGAGGCCGTAGGTGGTAGTCAATGACGGTTGGTGCGGATTGTGGATCATTGATGTTGGAGGCGCTCCTAGGCAATAGTCAACTATGGTCACGAAAGGCATATTAGGAATATTACTATCTGCCACTTGTGTATTTGGAGTTAATTTATAACCGAATTCTTCCACACGTCAGTATTCCTACAGCGGGGGCAAGTTATTTCTTAGACCGTCAGTGGACTTAATAAAAACCAATTCAATTATATCCAGATAAAAATGTAATAATGTGGTCGGTACGATAAGCATGACATTTGTCATGACGAACGAGTAATATGCAATAAAATATTGCTACAAAGGAAAATGCACCGAAATTCTCTTAAGCAAGTTATAGGAGCTAGAAGCTTGATTCTTGTACTTTTCAGTACAGAGACTGCCTGAAATCCTTATGAATCCTCGTCTTGATGACTTTCTCAGGTTGCATCGACCCGAACTGAGGCCCAAAGAAGATTAATATTTCATGCCCCATTGAGGCTCGCTCAGCTGAAGTGATTCGCATTTCGGACTTGAAAACTCAATGGGCCCAAAACTCGAGTCGATTAACTGGATCCTAAAACCACCAGCTTCACTTCATGTCATGAACCCCAAGGACTGATTAATGAACAGGAAAACAAATTCCAAGGAATTTCTCTTACCAAGGAAACGATTAGCGAAAAAGGTGGTTCGGTATCGGAGCACAAATCAATTATTCAAGTTTTGACACTCCTCTTCCCAAACTCATTACTCTTAGGCCCTATTTGGTAATCATCCATGGAATAATTGATTCTATTCTTTTGTTCGGGAAAATAAAAAAAAGATCAAAAACTAGTTTGATAAAGTTTTTGTTTCCGGGAACAAAAATCTATTTTTTTGTTCTCAAGAATAGATTCGGAACAGAATCAAGAAGTAAGAAAAAGTTGTTTTTCATTCCTAGGAAAAATTCATAGAATCAAGTCTAATTTTTTTCTTTTTTCTTCTCTCTTCTCTTCTTCTCTTTCCTTTTCTTCTTATGCATTTTGGCTGGTCGCAAGCCTAGGCCATGGCCGGCAACCTCACTGAAGCGTTGCCAACCCTCGATGACGTCGAGCCATGGTGAGACTTGTTGGCCCGAGCCTCGCTGTGGGCTGGTGAGCTCGCCTTCACCAAATTTGGGCGAGCGGGTCAAGCTACCGCTAGGTCTGTGTCGCCCAACAGTGGCTCAACAAGCCCAATCCTCACAGATGAGCTCGCCCAGCAAAGGCGAGGCCGAGCCTCGCTAACTGGTGCAAGGCTCAACCTCGTTAGGCTAGGGCAAGGCCGACCTTGTGTAGCCTAAGCCTTGCGCAGCCTAAGCGAGGTCAAGCCTCGTCGGTGACCTAGCAAACCTCGTAGTGGCTAGGCGAGCCTCAGACAAGCTCGCCAAACCTCCCTTAGAAGAAGGAAGAAGAAGGAAAAAGGAAAAGGAAAAAGAAAAAAAAAAAGGAGAAAAATATAATAAAAGTATTAAAAGAAATAAAAAAAAAAAATTAAGAATCCTACCAACCGCATTTTTTATCTCGAAAATATAAATTTTGTATAGTTATTAAATACGTTCTTTTGCTTAGAAATTGTTCTCGAGAATAAAATAAGAAAAATCATTTTTGATAAAAAATTGTTTTCGGAAACAAAATCATTATCAAACGCGTCCTTAGTAAGTTCACAACTTGCTCACGTCCAAATTGGAGCCACAACATTACACCATATTTGAACTGAGCCATTCACAGGCAAGACTCATAATCCCCTAAGCTTCACTTTCTTAGGTACACATTTTAAGAGGTAAAGAGTAACATTATCGTACATAATTTGCAATTCAGACTCTGCTTAGATACACATAGAACACTTGAAAGTTGACACAAGAACAATAACTAAAATCGATTTAAGAAACAATGGTTAATTTGCCTCTTATTGGAGCAAAGAAACAATCCTTTTCTTAGAGACTTAAAGACCCCAGCAATGTGCTACCATAACTTTGATCACGCGAGTCCTGTTCATTTTTGGCTGTCCTAGCACGTGACTCCTCTCCCATCTTTTCCCATAGGCAGCTAGAAGCAGATTCTTCCACATTGCTCTCACTTTAGGAAATAAGAGGCGAAAGACAAATCTTGAGAAGTGATGTAATTTCCTTTGGTTGTCTCCCTAAAAAGCTGTTATCTACAATTGGCGATGCAATGGGGTCGACCCACTTTCGCATCACATGTGCACTCTGTTGTCTCTCATGTTGTGTGTGTGTGGGGACGTTCTTGCAGCCTCATCATTGTAGATGCCATCTTTCTCCCTTTTCTTTCCCTTTATATAAATATAATTATTTAGCTAATGGCTTAATTTAATGATGCTTTTTACGACTTTATACACGAGGTGATATCATGTTTTGTAGAAAGATGAAGAGAGAGAGAGAGTAGCCTGGGGGAATAAGAACCATTGCTCACGTGACTAAAGCCTATGGTGGTGCGTGAAGATGTTACTTTAGGCCGATTTGACAAGTGTGACTTTGAGATGTATTGAGAGGCCTTTGGCCTTTTATGACTCTATTAGATCTGGGTCAAGGATAATCAAAGATTTCTAGGCATATATTTAACAAGTGTTTTCGAAAACATCATTAGTACTTGATGAAATAGAATATGATTTCTCAACATGTTCTTATCCTTTGTAATATCCCCTTTTATTTTCGCTTGTATGATTGCGTCATTATTAACAAGACCTTAGAAAGGTTTATGTCTTTTAAGAAATATGATGGGGAAACCATCTTTGAGGTATCAAATGGACTAGTGAGCTCTTCCTAATTTTGTGAAATTAGTTGAGAGGGGATAATCAAAACGATGGACAAAGAAAGTTGATTAGGGTCCATCTCATGAGAGAGTAGGAAAGGTTTCTAATGATGATGACCATCTTCTTACCTCCAATCTTGTCACCCCTAATTAATCACATCATACCAATCTTTATGGTGAGAAATTTTTCCTCTTATTTTATTCTCCAGGTAAACCAAAGTTGCCAACCATTGGATTAACCCAAAAAATAGAAAAGAAAAAATATGTACTGTTCTGAAGTCATGTTCTCTTTATGCACTCACCATGAAGAGACCCAACCATATGACCTGGTAAGGCTGGTATGTGTGTGTCCTGTTATAAATGTTGAAGTATTGGTGATAGAGACTATGTCTTTACATGGCAATTAGGTATGTAGGGTTCGATTGCATTAATACACTTCATCGATAGGGTGTTGTGATCAAAGTACTAAATACTTTATGGGCGTGAATTCCAAGATGTTATGATACAAACATAAAATTTGCTGCACTGTAAAAACAAAAGAATAAATGATTTTCCACATTCAAATCGAGCCGTCAACCGCCCACTTAACTCTTGAATAGCAAGTAACAAAGAAAACAGCAGACCCTAGTTTCACCAAGCAACTAGGTCTGGCTCAGGCACCGGCCCAAATATTCAAGGTGTTGGAAGTTGCAGTCCGTGAGTATACTGCAGTCACATGCATTATGAGCTAAGTATATCATTGCACGTCTAATCAGGAAATATTGTAGGCCCTCGGAAAAGAGTTATCGATCAATTCCTAATTGACTTGTGATCCTAATGTCTTAATGATTTGGGGAAAACGGTTGCCCGTGCTGCTCACCTTAGCGAAAGATATACGGAATAACTTTTTTTCTCTCTTTATGAGGAATTCTATGCGCAATGATGAGTGTACACGTGAAGCCACCTCATCATTTCCCCACCATTTTGGCAGGCTTCTGGACCTTCAACGCAGACACAGCGATCTCTGGTAATTACCAAATTGCCGATTTGCACACTTCCCCAACACACATCGATGTGATATCGATCTTTGTTCTGTCAGAAACGCATGCTTTTATGGGTCCAAGGAAGCATGTGTAATGTTCCAAACAAGGTAGGTCTCATGGCAAAGATGGAACGAGGCACTGTGGGGTAGTAAGAGGGATCATCATTGCCTCTATAGGGATCTGATTAGAATGCATCATATCGAGTGGATCGTAGTTTCGGAAGTAGGTTATAGGCTTGCGTGATCCCTTCTTGATATTGAGTGAGCGTCTTTAATATTTTAAAGCCTCTTTAGATGAAACGATTATGTCATCATTTGAAATCTTAGAATCTTATATATATTCGAGGTAAAACTTTTTTTAAACTTCGACAAACCAGTCAACTGAAATAAGAAAGAGATTTAAGAATAAAATAATATTCATATATGGAAATCTTGTGAGCTGAATGTATATGTGACATGTGATTTGCCTTAACCATTCCTAACAAATTCCGCTTCAAAAAGTGAAACTAATTGAGACTCAGCTTTCAATTATATTTATAACCGTTGCTCTTTTTAAAGAAAAGAAATAAAAATTATAAAATAAGACCATAAATTACTAAGATATTATTAAAAATGTTTATGTCAACATCAGCAGTATCACATAACACAATTGTTATCAATTTCCAATAAAAAAATAAATAGATAGACTCAATTGACAAAATATATAAAAAAAAGTTTATAATTAAATTGACAAATTAAAATGTATGAGACCGAATTAGCACAAGTATGATAAATTTATAACTTCTTTGGTAATTATCCCTTGACCGGCGGTGCACGATTTTGCTAGCCTCTAACACACGTTGTTGAATGCACATCACTTGTCCATATCTACTCGCCCTTTTTAGGGTTTTTCAATCAGGTCAACTAAGGATCATTAGCATTTTCTAAAGCTCAAAATGAACCCGATTGGACATCTTTTTGGGATAGAGAATGAAACACAAGGTAATAGTAAGATCGCGAGAAAAGAGAGATGAGTGAGAATCCAAGGGAGCAAGAGAGAAACAATAGCGAAGATGGTGGGGGATAGTTGTCTCCGTGGCTAGTGCTGGCTTTGCTAGAGGGTGGTGGTGTTAAGCAATGGTGACCACGCCAGCGCGGGGGAGAGAGAGAGAGACAGAGACAGAGACAGAGGTTTTTTTAATATTATTACTTTAAAAACAGATATGTGGCACACATCAAAGGGATTTAATAAGTGAGGTCGAAGACGAGCGAAAGAAAGAGGAGGAGGCATCTCGAGAGGCCGTCAGAAAAGGAAATTTCGGACTGCACAAAATTCCTAAGCTACGATGAATGCAACAGTACACCATGAAGTCACACAGATCGGCTATGCATTGCCACTTATTTTGTGGAGGAAGCTGTTCAAAAGGACAAGACCTGCGCCCTCTCCACCCTATAAAGCAGATCGAGAATGGACCCTCGTCGGAAAGTTCGGTTAGGTTGGCAGTTGAATAAAGCTTGCGAACTGAAAAAAAATAAAAGTAAAGCGACAACCCAATGGCCTCCTCATGAAAATAAACGAACAGATAAAGCGACACGCCCTCATCGACAGGGACTCTCCTGTTACCGAAGAGCACAGTGCTTTTTCCACTCTGTGCACACCGAGTTTAATGCTTCTTGGACACAAAGTGGACGTGGTTGGTGACCCGACTGGCTGCCCCACGCGCACGCCTCGGCTCACGTGGACTCTTCACGACTCGTCCTTGCGCTCTCTCTCTCTCACGCCCAACCCATGATCCTCTTTAAAGCCAAGTAATACAGCTTCGCAAGAAGGGAGGGAGAAAGAAGGAAGGAGGAAGGAAGGAGAAGATCAAAACACCGTCCCTGAGTTTGTTTATTCTCGCGTGGAGAGAAGGAATCCCATTTTCCAAGCTAGAATTTGCTGATTATAAATGATTTTTAGCAGATCTTTGGTGTTAGATCTAGATGGAGGAGCATGTTGTATCTGGTATTTTATGAATATACATGGTGACTATGGACGTGTATGATAAGGGAGAATTTGAAAAGAAAAATACGGTAGGACCCAAGTTAGAAAATATTTAGTAAGATAAGAGGATGGATGATCACAATACAATTCATGTGGTCAGTCTCAATTAGATTTTTATCTGTTTCAACTAAACATGTCCCATTACGTTTGATTACCGACGTAGGTGCTTGTGTAAGGAATAAAAATATGGCAAAAGCAAAGCATCATCATGGATTTTTAACTTGGCAATTCTTAAATTTCACCGTATAATTAAAAAGGAAAAAAAAATTACTTTGCCAAATTATTTTATCCGTAAGTCTTCCTCGGCCGCTTAAATTACAATTCCACATCAACACGCAGCTCATGGTTTGACCCCTTTGATTCTTTCCTTAGAAACGTCAAAGATCATGGACGGATCGAGGGGTTAGCAGGCCGTGGCCACCGACTCGCCGTGCGTCATTCGTTACGCTTGCTGCTCGATGTGATTTTTTCCAACTAAACATCTAATATGACCTACAAAATTTCAGACAAAATCTCTCTATCTCGACCTAGGGTATCGCGATTATTTTCTTCAATCTCGTCTCTTTAATTGAAGTTTCTGCATCCACCATTGAGCAAGACCACAGTTCTTTCCTGCAGCTCACCCTAAAGCCCTGATTCTTCTCCCATACCTTACGGTTTCGTACCAAACGGCAGGTGAAGCAAGAGCAGATACAGGCCTGCGGCATGCACGCTTGTATTTTATATCCAAGAGCATATGCTTGACGATTAAAACTCTGCAGATTTGTTGCAAAAGACAAAAACGTAGAGGCCCAGTACGTGAAGACGCAGGAGTTTGTTGCACCAAGAGATTTTTAATGATTTTCTTGTCTTGTCTGGTGTGTATTACCTAAAATCTTAAATATGATTAGATGATAAAAATAAAGATGGGTGGGGGCGAAACTAAATTATTTGAGAAATGGTTGGTTTTTGTTTTATTGCTTTTGTCCGACTCCATTGGGGATTGCACAGGAACATTCGTTTACAATAAGTTCACTCAAAAGATAACAAAATTTCACAACGGTCGTTCATATCAAAGGTTCTCCTTGCTTATCTTGGTTATTTATTTATTTATTTATTTTTACTGTGATTATAAACTTAGAAATCTGTTCTAAGCCAAACAGTCATTATTAAGGTGCATACGTGAGAGAATGCCAGCCAAATGCGTTCCAATTTAAATCAACAAATTAAGTCATTAATACACCGGTGACATATATGTCACATAAAATATCATATATTGGTGACAGAGATTCAAATTACATAAAAAATAATGTTAGAAAATAAACAGCTAAATAAGGAAGTATCGCAATTTTCAATGCACTGATTTTCTTCATCATGTGTATAATTAATATTTTGAAAATTGAATGAGCCCTCATTAATTATGCTTGACAAGTGTCTCGAAGATAATTTTTAACAAGATCCAAATGTTATTATCCTTGAATTCCCTTGCAAATGATATGTCAAGATAACTTCATTATCAATCAAGTCATTAGCGCGTCCTAATTCTTATAGTCATATCAGTCTCTCACACCCGCACATATGTACCAATGGAGCTTCCTTATCTAGTACGCCATTGAATATGATGTCTTCGCCATTTATACTGAGAGTGCATGTAGATACTTTTTTGTACAGTAATAAAGAGCATGTGTTCAATTGGTATATGCTGTCGGTTGGTCCATCATGAAAATGCCAGGCTTTGAATTTCGAGGACGAGAGGGGGAATAAATAAATAAAAACCTTCGAGGACGAATTCGTAATGTCCCTATCTGAAAATTGTGTGGACTTTAAAGGCACTGGGATACAGCCCTCCATGGCCTACCCAAAATAAAATAGAAAGTATAGTCTAAAAAATAAATAAATACAAGATGAATAGTGCATGGAGACCGTGGGTTAGTGATGATTATATCTTGTCCTACGTAATTGGCTAAAATCGTAGGCTGGAGTGGAATTCCATTTGTTAGAATGTCATTCTCATGACATGATATTCTAATGAAAAGTCGTCAATTATTAAACCTAAATTTTTGGTCAAACTAATTGGTGGTTTTTCTTGTGCGCTTATCTTTCCTTCTTCATCATCTTACAAGATTTCTGTCGGCAGGCAAATATAGAAACTTAAAAATCCTAAAATTAAAAGAACAAAGCGACCATAATTTTATGTAAGATTGACGTTAGATCCTCAGTTATCATCCCAACATGAAATGACAATTCTTTTGCAGTTTTAATTATATTGAAATTATCAATATGTTGGAAAATTCTCTTTGAAGATTGTTCGGTTTGCATATTCTGTTGTGGATTGTCCTTTTCATCTCATGAATTTTTGCTATCAGGGGGTTGAATATTTTCTTATCTACCACGAGGGCAATTGAAGTTGTCAAAAAATATTCATCTTCTAATTGCATATTTGTAACCTGGTTGCTAGGAAGGAACATTTATTTACCTGCAATCGCACAGCAAGAGTGACAAGATAAAATAAAAATAAAAACAAAAAAATAACCCCAGAAGAAGAGAAGAAATTATGTCAATTGCTCTACCCAAAGAAAGGAAGTACATGATGAAATATGTACATAAAGGAGTTGTGGGGCATGATTACGAAAGACCACTTTCCAAAAAGACAGCACTCTAAAAAACCAATTAAAAGAGAATCCAATAAATGCAATCATCTACTGTTGCTCCCTCTATATGTAGATAATAGCACATAGAGAATGCTTTCTGAATTGAGACAATTATTTTTTCTCTTAATTTACTATTATATCACATTTTGAAAATTCTGAATGACTAAATTGATAATATCATGTATTCTCTTGTATATTGGGGCTCACCCTCTAAAAAGCATATATATATATATATATATATATATATATATATTTGCAGCCAAATAATGGAACACAATATTTCATCTAGATTGATAGCTAGTCCTTCAGAAGCAATATCGAAATTCACCAAGTTGGTACCTTAACTACCCGAATCAAGCAGCTTACCTAACCCCGGCCTCTCATGATCCCCTCTGTCATCTGTGAAGAAACATCTAATTTATTGACAAAAAATCATTATCTTATTACATCAAGCTCTCCTTAAATAATTAAATAAACTCTTCCTTCTTTTCAACACGATCGAATCCCTCTACTGCACTCTAGTCTAGCTACCAGAACACCCAAAATAAAAATAAAAAAAACAAAAAAAAACAAGAAAATAAAAGAAAGAAAAACCGAAAGTCCTAATTGGGCAACATAAATTAGTGAGAAATCTTTGAAGTGGGGGCAATCTATATAAAAACATGACATGCATAATGCACTCCAAGTGCAATTTCTTGTCTCTTTAAATGGAGTGAAGCCAGATCCAAAAGAAAATCACAGTGAACTGACAGCATGGTGGCTATAGGGACAAGATGTGAAATTTAAAAAAATACACGCATGTCAATCTACGTAATTCATCGGTGTACCGTAGGGGCAAAATCGTCTTGTGAACCACGATGAAGATACCGTCCGTGCTGACCAAGATTAGTTGCCCCACTTAAATAATTTATCACTTCTCTCTCCAACCATACTAGTAGTTGTTTTTCCTCTTTCTTTTCATATATTATTATTTCTAATTTTATTATTTTATTGCATTAAATCCCAGAGAAGCTTCTCCTCCAGCCATTTTCCCATAATTCCTTTTTTTTTCCCTTGATCTAACAATTATTGGAAAAACAAAAAAAAGGAGTCAATTAAACCGAATAATTAAAAGAGTAAAAAGCAGAATAAGAAAGTGTCATCTTTCCAAAGGAGCTTGCTGTTAGCAGGGGAGCTAGCCACATTGCAGCAGAGCACGAGCTCTCTTCACTCTTTCCAGACGCCAGAGCAGAGCACATCAGATCTGCTCCTTGGATTCATCCATTCACACTTCACCCTCTCTCTCTCTCTCTCTCTCTCTCTCTCTCGCTGTGCAAATCCAGGGACACTGTGCTCTGCATCTCAATCTGCCCAATGAGCTAGCACTCGGATAACGGTCAATTCTCAAGCGCCGAGAACGAGAAATCGGTGAAACAGAGCAAAATGGTGGGTCTCCGGTGGCTCTCGTCGGAGCTCCGGTGAACGTCCGGGGCAGCGCTGGAGGGAGTAAGAGTAAGGAAGGATGTTCAAGCCGGCGAGATGGAGGAGCGAGAAGAACAGGGTAAAGGCCGTGTTCAAGCTGCAGTTTCATGCGACCCAGGTACTTGAAAGAGTTCAGTTTTTTTTTCTGTCTTTGTATGAAAGGAGTTTGAAGAACCAGCTTAGCTTTCTTCTTCGGCATTGTGATCGTTGGTCTCGTTTTCTCCGTTATTATAGTATGAGCTGAGTTGGGTCGGTCGTAAATCTGTAATTCCCCATTAAGTGCGATAACTGCGGAAGTTTTTATTATTTTCGAATCTTGAAGGAGTCAATTCTTGGGATTTTGAGAAAGCAGGAACTGTCTGGCCTACTGAAACCACAGCAATTCAACAATTAGAAGTCTCTCTTATTTTATCATTTTTTTGGTGTTTTCTTGAATCTGTCGGCAGACGGATTGCAATTTGTGAATAGGAAGGTGATGGATGCTGTTTGAGATCAATGTGTTTGAATTTCGAATTTCATTTCAGGTGGCACAACTAAATGCGGATGCATTAATGGTGTCTGTGGTTCCCGGTGACGTGGGGAAACCGACGGTGAAATTGGAGAAAGCCACAATCAGAGAGGGGAGATGCCAATGGGCCAGTCCAGTTTATGAGACGATTAAATTCGCTCGAGATCCCAAAACTGGGAAAATAAATGAAAAGATCTACCAATTTATCGTGTCCACGGTAATGAATTGCTGTGAATTTCAGTTGATATATTTCTGTCGATGTCAGGGCTTTTGTTAGGCGAATTGTATGTTAGAATCAATTATATGTGGAGGGTTGTTGCAGGAGCTGCAAAATCTGGTTTCATCGGTGAAGCTTCGGTAGATTTTGCAGATTACGCTGAGGCGACCAAGGCTTCCTCTGTTTCCCTCCCTTTAAAGAATTCGAGCATTGGGGCTGTATTGCATGTTAGCCTCTCTCTCTCTCTCTCTCTCTCTCTCTCTCTCTCTCTCTTTTCTCCTTTTGTTTGTTGGCAAAACTTCGCTTACTGAGAAAACGTCTTCTGATTTTTAATAGGTTTCAATTCAGAGGCTGCAGGAAAATGTTGACAACAGGTGAATACCAGCATCATTGCTGATTTTCATTATGACGGCCTATGTTAGTGGAGCTTGACTTTCATTTCTATATTCATGACGTTTGCAAGTGCCTTTGCAGAGAGGTGGAAGAAAATGAAGATACAAAAGTTAGATTGCACGACAATAGCTTGAGATCCCATTTAAGCAATGGCGACAAAGACGAGAGCAATGAGAACACCAAGAATAGTTCTGCAGAAGTATGTTCCTTTCTCATCCTACATATATAGAGCAATTTTCAGATTCAATTTTTATTTTTCATGAAGTATAGAGAGAGAACGACATTAAGTTTGAGCCTTTTCATGGAGCAAGGCAAATGAATGATGTTAACTTCAACTTTTTCTTAATCGTAGGATGTGACAGTTAATAAGACCATCATCACTCAAAATGCTGAATTGAATGGTAGCTTCAGAGCCTCAAGCGGATCGGACTTAACTGTTTCTAGCTCTGAGAGCAGCTCAGGACTGAACACGCCTCGGGAACATAGCGTTAGCAATGCTATCGTTCCACACGAATCTAATGGCTTCCAATCCTCCATGAGCAATGTGTTACTGCCTCATGAACAGAAATGGGGTTGGTCCGCCAGTTTGGATCACGCAGTGGTTGATGATATGTCAGATGCCAATCTGGAGGGGAAGTTGGAGAAGGCTTCAGATTCTGAGATAGAGAAACTCAGAAACGAGCTAGTAGTGATGGCTAGGCAGGTGGACATGTCGGAGTTAGAGTTGCAGACTCTCAGGAAGCAAATTGTGAAGGAGAGTAAAAGGAGCCAAGATCTCTCTCGAGAAATAGTTTGCTTGAAGGAGGAGAGAGATGCACTAAAATTGGAATGTGAGAAATTTAAGTCCTTACACAGGTCAACAGTGAAGAAGAAATTGGAGTGTGAGGACGGGGATCTGCGAGCTCTCCTAGAAGAAGTTAGAGAAGAACTGGATCACGAGAAAAACCATAATGCAAACCTCCGGTTGCAATTGCAGAAAACTCAGGAATCGAATGACGAATTGATTCTTGCCATAAAAGATTTGGATGAAATGCTGGAGCAGAAGAATCAGGAAATGGGCAATCGTTCCGGCAAATCAGGATTATATGAAAATAAGGAATTTCCAAGCGAAGGTGCTTCGAGATGTGAAACAGATGAAGATGAAGATCAAAAGCATTAGAAGAGATTGTTAAAGAGCACAGAGATGCCAAAGAAACGTATCTGCTGGAGCAGAGGATCATAGACCTCAATAGTGAAATAGAGATCTACAGGAGAGATAGAGATGAACTGGAAATGCAGATGGAGCAGATCGCACTTGATTACGAGATATTGAAGCAGAAAGATCACTTAAATTTCCTACAAGTTGGAGCAAAGCCAATTGCAGGAACAGCTAAAGATGCAGTGCGAGGGCTTGCCTTTTCAAAATACGCACGAATTAGAAAACAAGATTCAGAGCTTGGAAAATGAACTCAAAAAGCAGTCTGAAGACTTGACTGAATCTGTAACCACCATTGATGAACTTCGCTCACATGAAGAGCTTGGAAGAAGAGCTGGAGAAACAAGCGAGAGAGTTTGAAGCCAATCTGGAGGTCATAACTCATGCCAAGGTGGAACAGGAGCAAAGAGCCATCCAAGCAGAGAGAGCCTTGCAAACGATGAAAAAGAAGAAGAATGTTAATACTGCAGAGAGGCTCCAGGGGAGTTCAGAAGGTTATCTGAGCAAATGGCTTCAACTTTTACTGCGAATGAGAAAGTGGCCATGAGAGCCCTCACGGAAGCTGGGGAGCTGAGGATGCAGAAAGTTCAACTTGATGAGATGCTCCGGAAAGCCAATGCGGAGTTACAGTTAGTCAAGAATTCATATGAAATAAAACTTGCCGAACTTTCTGATCAAATAGGGGAGAAAAAAAATCAGATCAACAACATGGCTTTGGAGATTGATGAAAAGTCCAAGAAACTCAAAGATTGTAAGAAGCACGAGAAGGAAGTTACAGAGAATCTACTCCACGAGATAATGACACTCAAAGCTGAGATCACAAGGCTCAATGCAGAGAATAATCTCCTCTCTAACGAAGCAGGACAGGAAGACAATTTGAAGGAAGAGCTGAGACAGCTGAAGAAATCAATCACAGAGGCAGAGCTGGCGGTTCAGAGAGGAAATGTGGAAAGAAATGAACTGGTGAGTGCAATAGCTTTGGTGAAGAAAGAGTTGGAGGATTCACTTGTGGAATTGAAACGCTTGAGGCATTTGAAGGATGAAAAGGATATTACGATCTGCAAATTAGAAACAGAGCTCAAAACACTGAGAGTTCAGTGTAAGGATTTAAAAAATTTGCTCATAGAGGACAAGTCAGAGAAGGAGAATCTGAGAAATCAAATATTCCAGCTAAAGGGAGACCTGGAAAATAAGGACAATGCCTTGCTGGTCATTGAGAAAAGAGTCAAGGAAAGCAATGGCCGTGCAGCTATTTCTGAGGGAACAAAGAATGCTACAAGAAACAATAAAGTAGTTCCACTTGCTAGCAGCAATAAAGAGGTCTCAAATCTCAGGGAAAAACTGAAGTTGCTAGAGGTAAATTCTGTACCCTTTGCATTTGGTTGATGTTTTTTTCACTGTAGTCACTGTCATTCTCTAGAGCTTCAAACATTTTGACCACCTTTTATAACATCGAGAGTTTGATTGAATGATTGTTTACTTCTGATGACAATAATTACTCGGAATGAGGCAATGCAGTGTATCATTTACTTACAGTAGCTTCTGACAGGGTCAAATAATGATGAAAGAAGCTGTTTTGGAAGAATCGGCGAATTCTTTTCTGGAGAAGGAAAGAAGTTTCAAAAGCAAAATTGAAGAGTTGGAAAGTAGATTGGACGAACTCAACCACTTTTACCCATGTAACAAGGTAGCCATTATATGTATGACTTAACCATCTGTTGTTCATAAATGTTGGCTCAGAATTTGATTTTTTCACTTGTCTAGAAAAATGATGAAGGAGACATTTCATTAGGTTTCCACACCTCATGTCATACAAAGATAAGTTTGCTAATGAAAGTATACCACCAAATTCAAAAGGAGAAAAAGATGCCAATGCTCACGACACTAAAATAAATATAGTTTCTTTCTCGTCCCGCTTAGAATTTCTTGAACCATGATATGACTGGACTTGATTACAGAATTGCTTTATAGATTGGTTTAGCTCCATGAGATAAGATCATGCTGTACTCTACTCTTATAGTGTTTACATTACAAATCCAGGTGGCCGAAGCTACTGGAGGAATCACTTCAAAAAATGTTTCACCCGAAGGATCATGCTTATCCACGGAAAATGGAAACTTGCATAACAGGTCTGAATTCATGCAGCAAACTCCATATCCCTGCCAACTCTTTTTATGTTATTCAGTAGTTGGAAAAAAGGCGAAAAAGTGGAAGATTATTACAAATAAATTTGTTACATTCTTTACTTTTCTGTGCCCCAGAAATGATGAAGCCTTGCTGGACAAAGAAGTGAAGAAAAATGCAGCGAATACTACGCAGGACGATGTTAGTTATCTGTCAAAAGAACTGGAATCAATGAAGGAGAGGAATCAATTAATGGAAAGTGAACTAAAGGAACTGCAGGAGAAATATTCCGAGATGAGTCTCATGTTTGCGGAGGTCGAAGGCGAAAGGCAACAGCTCGTCATGACTCTGCGCAACCTAAAAACTCCAAGAAGAATTGATTTTTTTTTTTCATTTCACAGAAAGATGGATAGGCACATTGTACAGTATAAGCACGGGGATGAACATTGAGAATCCAGAAATGAGCCATGAGGGTCAATAAGAGTAAACCTATGATACCTATTCTTAGTGCTGGCTTCTCTGATTGGCATTATACATCATTAGATAGGTTTTCATTTGTTAATTTTTCTTGCAGGGTTAACTCTTTTGTTCATACATAATTTGTTGGGCGTGTCTATCCATGCAAACTTATTATAGGGGTACTGTTTGTATTTTTCATGAGAAGTAATGATCAATCTATGTTTTTTTTTTTTGTTTTTACTCTATCACGTATCATTTCTGCTTCACTCCTGTTGTTCTGATCTCAAAAACTGCACAAGCCCCTACATTAAAACCTTCTAAGCTTTGCCAGGAAGCGAAAAAAGTGGTAATTACTAATCAGAGTTCATATTAATTGGAGTCTTGAATGTGTATTAGTATCAGAGGTTTTTTAAACCGCAAATTTGAGACTATCATCTTTTACAATAAATTGTTATGGTTGAAGCTAATGGCACAACACGGAGGACATATCTAAATTCTAAGCTAGTAGATTGCTGCAAAAACTGAAGTAGGAATCTTTTCATGCCCCATCTACTCATAAACTATGTGAGGCTTTTCCTGTTTGTTTCTGCTCTACAGTTCATCTGTTATTTTTTGGTGTGCAGTCATCACCCTAATGAAAACAGTCATGTTAAGCATTATTTTGAAATTTTGTTGTCGTTCAGATCGGAGACAAGTCAAGGAATTAGGGAATGCCTCTGATTTTCGTATTTGCATTTTAAAAAGACAGCTTAAAGTGTCTGAATGAAGAAAATATCTTGTCTTCACGAGTATCAGCAATGTTGTATGAAATTAGATGATATTACCAGTTGGCTTGAGTTAAAAGTATGAGAGATAGTGTATATGCTGAGAGATCACCAGCGTGACTCATTTTCATATTTTCCACTTCTTGTGTTGTTATGAAATGTACAGTATTCTACAAGAACACTCTGCCTTGCTGGTGTTTTATTAGGGAAAAAGACTGCTCATTAGTCCCCCCAAAAAAAAAAAAAAAAAAATGGAACGAGGCACAGTATTAGTTTAAGAGAATATGAAGTACCTGGACTATGAAGAGGCTAACCTCTGCAATCAGACCTCCTGTTCTGTCGACTATTCTGAACTCTGATTTACCTGCCACATTCTGTGTTAAGAATGTCTGAGCCTTACTGCAGTGCACAGAACTTGGCAGGACAATCTCTGTTTAAAGATGGAACAACCTTTTTGACGCAAAACCAAAGTTTTCCGTCATTTGCACCCGGTTCGCTGCATTTGTAGCCCTCCCAATGCCCGAAAACACGAAGTTTCTGCATTATCATTAGCTATTAGCCTCAGTCCTGTAGTTCATATAGTAAGTGAAGTTATCTAGTCGACTTGTAAGTGAAAGGAAACATAGCCTATACCCTTTGAATTATAGCGGAGAGAGCTTTCCAGCGTATATCGATGAGAAAAAACTTTTCTGCTACATTTCTTTTTGTAGTTATCCATAAGGAAAAATGACACAAATAATCCATAAATTTTGACCCTATATGCAATGTAGTCTCTAAAGTCTTAATTTGTTAGTGTGGTTTTTGAATTTTGGCTTAATGTACAATGTGATCCCTGAAATTTTAGATTATTTGATGATATCCCTAGACTTTTGATGCATGTTAAATTTAATCTCTAAGTTATATGGAATTTTTCAATATTATTCCTCAACTTGAATTAGTGAAAGAACAATATTATACATTTTATATTCAGGGACTAAATTGAACACGTACAAAAAATTCATAAATCATATCGAATCAATGAAATGTTCAAGGACCACATTACACGTTTGGATAAGTTTGGTAACCACATTAGACATATTAAAAATTTAGGGACCATAATGCACATGGCCAAAGTTCAAAGATTAGTTGTGCCATTATTCCTATCTATACGATAAACGATCTTGCCATTCTGATTGAAAACAATGCATCCATTTCCTCGCATGATGAGGGACTTCATCCACGCCGTGAAGGTTTCTCTCTTTGGAGTCATAAATGGAGAACAAGAAGCATCAGCTGTGGCACTTGGCACTAAAGAATGAACCTTGGTCATCTCATCCGCTGAACTTTGTTTTCTATCAGAACTTATACACCCTTTTGAGTGTTCCCGAAATGATAGGAGGAAGAGGCACTTTTTCGGGTTTAAATACTCTTTGAGAAGACGGTTCTCAAGCAACAAACGCGGTTGAGGCTTCATTTTTACGGTATGTACGCATAAATTATGGAGCTCAACGCTTTGTTTATACAATATATGAGAGTATTATAATGGTTACTCCATTGTTGACCTTCTGGATCTGGGAAGTCTAATAGTTCAGCAGGAAAATGAGGTTGGACTTGTCATTAAATTAGGCAGAGGCGGTTGATGACATTGGTGACAGAGAACAACTAACTAATATGCAAACATTACTATAACACTTTTTGTCCTCTTTGCTTTGAGTTTTATATGCATTTGTCTGCTTTCAGATCTGATCTTTTTCGTGCTTGAGTATGCATGCGGGGCCAAATGTGACGCGAATCCACTTTGTCGATAAGCCTCAGAAGTAAATCATTTTGTTTTCATCTTGAACTTCCTGTGAATATTTACTATATTCAAGACTACGTGAATATTCAGAAATATTCTTCTCTCTCTTGTAGAACTTAATCAAATGGGAGGCTTGAGTTCGATCTCATCACTTGGGAATCTCAAAGCGCAAAGGCCAAAAGCGTTTGAATCTCGTTGGTTTTTTTTTTTCTATATTTGGTTCACTGTTGTCTAGGTCAGCAATGTTTTTAGTATCATTCCTTGACGCCGATATGTGCTGCTCAAGTTTGGGACTTGATCAACCCCAATTAAAGAACTCGCCTGATAAGATAAGAGTTATGTTTCATATCATCCTACTTTTTTAGATGTTAACACTAGATATATCCACCTGATTAAGAAACACCAAAATTCAAGGTAGAAACCAAATATGCAGTTGATATTACTCACATGTTTATAGTTGATAATTGATGGAGAATCCTATCTATATGATTATAAGTATGCTTGTGGAGTGCACAAATGACGTGCGAGATGTGAAGTGTAATAGAGCCGACAACTGGCTGCAGGAAGAAGAAAGGGAAGGGAAGGAGAAAAAAAGAAAATAAATAAATTAATTAAAAAATACTATAATATTATTTAAAATTGTTCATGTTAGTGCTAATGACGTCACATAGGATGACATGTCTATGTCGACCTCCTAAAATTAGTTGAATGGATTGAATTGGCACAAATGTAAAATGTTTAAGACTTAGTTGACAAAAAAAAAAGTTGACAACCAAACTGACATAATTACAATAAGTTTAGGATTTTTTCGATAATTTTCCCAGTTTACATATGATAATTAGTGCTTAAAGAGGAGTAGTTAATGTACTCATAAGTGTCTTGTCTTACCGGCTAAATAAGTTCTATAGTGAAATTGAGCAATCTTAGTCCTAAGTATGATCTTAAAAGGTTTTGATATCCTGAAAGCAGACAGGATAGAGGGATGGGTTCCCCTTTGACAAAAATGGAACCCTCACGGGGGGCTTGGCCACAAGGGAAACCCTTTACGGGATTTCCCAGGGTAACCCCGCCTAGATCCCCGCGACGCCTTTCCCCTTGAAACACATGGGCGTGGTACAGGGAAATGAATGAGTATGTTAATAGATTCGGATTTGGCTCTCTGGTCTTCCGTTGGTGTGATCCGAGGGAGGCAACAAAAAGTGAAGGCAGGTATTGCATTTTACAAGTAGCTAGTAGGGACTCTCAAGGTTCTCGATTAAGACAATACTTGATCCCAATAATAAACTTATCAATTAGGAAAACTCTCGATCGAAATCTAAACCAAACTATAAAGATCACAATGAAACCAATGCCATTATCTTCATCTTCTTATCGGTTTCAAATCATTGACGTAAATTCCACGCACAAATAAGAAGCATGATTTTGATACTAAATCATCAAATGGCAATAACATGCAATTCAAGTACCATCAGATCTCTCTTATCATTCCTAATATGATAACATACATGCTTTTCACATCCAAAAATCACAAAATATGCCAATTTTTTTCTTCTCATGCCCCATAAGAATACATAATACCCTCTTCCTCATTATACTAATTGAATTATTCCCGAGAGACATAAAAAGCCAGCTTCTTAGTTTCTCTTATTAAAGCAACATTTATTATCGTGCACGCTCCGCTATCTTATTGAGCAACAAATATATAAATCAATCAAGCAACTAAACTAAAACAAATGACTTTTCGGTTTCATTTGTTATATCAAAGCCAGATTACTCGGATAATCTCTTTGCAACATTATTACACTTGTCACAAAGGAATAGCACTCGTGGATCTGCTTCTCTCTATTATATGAGAATACCCAGAAAAAATAAATGAATGAACGAATGGAGATCATGGTTGACGAGCTAATATTTCCCCTGTATATTTCTTATCTTTGATGACTCTCGTGTTGCTTAATTATATTCATGATAATATTATGTAATGTGCTTATATTTATATCTGCAGGCGGAATATTTGTATTCATAAAGGTAGACAAGTGGAATTTGTACAGGTTGGGTCACGTTTTGCTGAATTTGTCGGTATAAAAAATAATAATATAATAATGATTTTTGTTTTTTTTTTTTTTCTGCTCTACGGTGTAACTATTGTTTTTATAGTCTGCAGAGTCGTCGCCTTAATGAGAACAGTCATGTTAAGCACTAGTTTGAAATTTCTTGTCGTTCAAATCAGACAGGTCAATTAAGTAGGGAATGCCTCTCCTGTTTCTATTTGAAATTTCAAAAGACAGCACAAAATGCGCACATTTTGAGTTAAAAAACAATTTTTAAGCAGGGAATGTTGCCGAACGAAGAGAATATCTTGTCTTCAGGAGTTTTCTGCAATGATGTATGAATTAGATGATCTTACTACGAGTTTGCTAAAGTTAAAAGTAATAGAGACTGTATCTGCTGAGAGATCAGAAGCGTGACTCATCTTCATATTTTCCACTTCTTGTGTATAACAAAATGTGCAGTATTCATTCGTACCTTTACCAAAAAAAAAAAAAATGTGCAGTATTCTACGAGAAAACTCTGGCTTGCTCGTGTATTTTGGGCAACAAGACTGCTCAAAGGACCAAAAAAAAGAAAAGAAAAAAAGAAGAAGAAAGGAAGGCATAGTCCGATGGACTCACCAATCTTGCTATGTCAAAACTAGATCACAATCTCCGATGCATTGATCCGTAAACGGCGACAAGAGCCATGACAAGGGAATGATCAACTTCAGGCTCCACAGCCAAAGTCAAAACATCATCTCCTAGGTATACTCCAGAAGATGACTGCTTCCTCTTTCCTGAAAATCACCAAAGAAAGGCACAGCGTAAATCTAAAAGAATAAGAAGCAGCTGGACTTAGATTAAGATGTTCATACGTTTGAAGAAGCTAACCTCTGCAATCAGACCTCCTGTTCTGTCGACTATTCTGAACTCTGATTTGCCAGCCACACTCTCTATGTCAAAGAATGTCTGAGCCTCACCGCAGTGCACAGAAACCTGGCAGGACAATCTACTTTTAAAGATCGAACAACCTTTTTTTACACGAAACCAAAGTTTTCCATTGTTCACATCTTGTTCGTCACATTTGTAGCCCTCCCAGCGCCCAAAAACTCGAAGTTTCTGCATTGACATCCGTCATTAGCCCACAGTCCTATAGTTCACATGGTAATTGAAGTTATCTAATCGACTTGTAAGTGAGAAGAAACATAGCCTATACCTTTTGAATTATAGTGAAGAGAACTTTTCCACGTAAATCCATGAGAAAAACTTTTCTGTTACCCTTCTTTTCGTAGTTATCTATACGGTAAACGATCTCGCCATTCTGATTGAAGACGGTGCATCCATTTCCTTGCATGATGAGTGACTTCATCCACACCGTAAAAGCTTCTCTCTCTGGAGTCATATATGGAGAACAAGAAGCATCAGGTGTAGCAATCGGCACTACAGAATGAATCTTGGCCATCTCATCCGCTGAACTTTGTTTTTCTGTGAGAACTCTTACGACCCTTTCAAGTGTTCCAGAAATGATAGGAGGAGGAGGCACTTTTCGGGTTTAAATACTCTGGAGAAGACGGTACTAAAGTGATGAACGTGCTTGAGGCCTCACGTTTATGGTATGTATGCATAAATTATGGAGCTCAACGCTTTTGTTTATTCAATCATGAGAGTATTCTAATGGTTACCCAATTGTTGACCTTCTGGATCTGTGGAGTCTAAAAGTTCAGCGGAAAATGAAGCTGGACTTGTCACTATGCAGAGGCTGTTGATGAGATTGGTGACGGAGAACAATATAATAAACATAACAAAAACATTACTTTAGCACTTTTGTGCTTTTTACTTTGGGTCTTATAGCATTGTCTGCTTTCAGATCTGACCTTTTTCTTGTTTAATTAGTAGGAGGCTTATCCAGATAGAGAATCTGGCCACGCTCAAGTGTGCGAGCAGGGGCCGAATGTGACGCAAATCGACTTTACTGATAAGCCTCCTAAGTCGATGACTGCCATGCATTATCTCTTCAGCATTAAGAACAAGACTGTCCGGTTATTTTAGAACCATTGATTTGTTAAGCCACCGACAATGAAGCAAGTAGTAAAATTCTTCTATCCTTCGGAAAATGGTCCGTTGTCAGTCTCATTATAGTGATTTAGTTCAGCGGATTGAAACTGATCTTCAAGATACAAACTCATTAGATAGTCAGAACTAAGAAGTATACTATATTTACCCAATCGACCGTTTCCTAAAAAATTAACCTGTTAAAGGAAACCATTTGTCTAATAATTTCATACATGAGTTTTATTCTTGGCACTTTCGTGTCAGTTTGAGATCTGAGGAGACCTATCTATCAGTGTAACATTGTGGATTAAACATCCAGAGCTTCATGTGCTTTTAGCTCGAAAAGTAAATTTATATATATTCAAAACGTCTGTAGATCATTTTGGCTTAACACATGACAAATAGTTATTATCATTTTTCAACTTGGTATTTCAATTAATTTATTTTTTCAAAACCTTTCCTTTCCTTATATATATATATATATATATATATATATATATATATATATATATATATATATATATATATATATATATATATATATATATATATATATAGATAATATAATATAAGGATGTGCATTAGGAAAAAAAATTGATCGCACAAGTTGAATACTTTACTAAATTTGAGTTAAAGAGTGGGAAGTAGCTTGACCTTAGGGTCCGTTCGTTTCGTGGAAAACAACTTCAGGGAAAATATTTTTTCGAATTTCCGGTGTTCGATGGTGAAAAATAAATGGTCAAAGAAAATGTTTTCCGGTCAATCTTCTGCTTTCCTTACTCATTTCTACCCTTTTTCTGACGAAACCCTTATGATCTCATCTCCTCCTTTTTCGACATCAACGATCAAAGCGGCGAAGCATCCCCTCATTCGGCGGTGCTAGATCTCCACCCTCATGAAGCCCTAGGTTTCGATCTCATCCTCCTCCTCCTTCGATGCCGACGATCAGCGGTGGCGGAGCGTCCCCTTGTCCAACGGTGCTCAATCTTCGCGGCGTGCCCCGCTTCCTCTTCACTACTGGTTGCTGGCCATGGCCACAAGCCAGCTTGAACCTTGCCCCAGGCCGGCAAGGCTTCGCCTAGCCCGATCTGGTGAAGTCGAGCTCGAGCCTCGCTAGATCGGGCGAGGTGGAGCTCTCACCGGCCTGGGGCGGAGCTCGGGCCTCACCCGAGCTCTCCGAGGTTCACCCAGGCTCTAGCGAGCTCACGGCTCATCGGATCGGTGGCGAAGCTCGGGCTTCCGATCTAAGCGAGCTGAGCTTCGCCGCCGGATCTAGTGAGCTCGGGCGAGATCGGCCAAGCCTCGAGCTCACCGGATCACGCGGCCAAGGGTCTTGGTCGGCTGCCGCGGCCCGACCATCGTCGGGCATGTGGTGGCGAAGGAAGGAGGAGGAGGAAGGAAAAGAAAAAGGAAAAAAGAAAAAGGAAAAAGAAAAAAAGAAAGAAAAAATAATAAATAATAAATTTTGATTTTTTTAAATACAAATAATAAAAAATATAAAAAAATAAAACCAAGTTTTTGATCAATTAAAAATATTAAAATTCAATTTTTATAATTTTTCCTAAACAATTAAATTAGCTAACGAACGGTGGAAAATATTTTCCACTCAAAGTTTAGGTTTTGGCCGAACACCGGAAAATAGTCATTTTCTTGGAAAATGACTTCTAGGAAAATGTTTTCCAAAACATGATATTTTCCGCTAAACGAACGGATCCTTAATCTATAGAAGTCATGTTTTCCGGAAATATGATATTTTCCGCAAAACGAACGGATCCTAATCTCACGAGATCATGTATTTTCCACCGCTCAAATAATTAAAAATATAAAAAAATAAAACCAAGTTTTTGATCAATTAAAAATATTAAATTCAATTTTTTATAATTTTTCATAAACAATTAAATTAGCTAACGAACGGTGGAAAATATTTTCCACTCAAATAGGTTTTGGTCGAACACGAAAAATAGTCATTTTCCTGGAAAATGACTTCTAGAAAATATTTTCCGAAAACATGATATTTTCCGCTAAACGAACGGATCCTTAATCTATAGAAGTCATGTTTTCCAGAAATATGATATTTTCCGCGAAACGAACGGACCCTTAATCTCACAGATCATGTATTTTCCACCGCTCACGCCACCCTCCATAACCATCTTTCTCTCTCTTCTCTCTCCGATTCGATACATAATGATTAATGAAGTCCCGACCACTACCATAAGGGGAGGCTTGAGTTCGATCTCATCGCTATTGGCATCAAAAGGCCTACAGCGTTTGAACCTCATTGGTCTTTTTCTACATGTGGTTCACTGTTCTGTACGTCAGCACTGTTTTTAGAATGTACTGTTGGATATGTGCTGCTCAAGTCGTGACTCGATCAAACTTAAAATACAATAAATCACTGGCAGTCGAGATAAGAAACACGTTTCGCATCTTTTCATATTTAAGATGTTTAACACTGAATTTGTCCACCTGACTAAAACACCAAAAATTCAAGGTAAGAAACCAAATACATAGTTAATCTGCAGCGACGTCAATTCATGTTTACAGCAGATGATTCATGGACAAGCCTATCCATATGATTATAAGAATGATTGTTAGAATGCAAGAGTGACGTGTGCGAGATGTAAAGCATAACGGGAGTTAATGTACTCATAAGGGGTCTCATCTGTACGGCTTACTAAGATTTTTCACTGAGATTGAGTGGCTCTAGATCAGTATGCTAACATGCCCGGATCTGGGTTCCTCTTCATGATTTTCCATTGGCGCAACTATAATTTGGCCTGTAAGGCATGTGTTGCATTTTACAAGGAGCTAGTAGGGATTTTCGGGGTTCTCGATTAACACTTACTTTATTCGAGCAGCAAATTTATCGGTTAGGAAAACTCTCAACCCAACTTAATTCCAAGCCAAACTATAAAGATCACAATGAAATCAGTGTTCAATAACTTTGTCTTGTTACTGGTTTCAAATTAATAATGTAAATTCCACGACTAGATAAGAAGCGTTACGTTGATATTAATATGTTAATTGCCGAAATGACGTCGTGCAAGCAAACCATCATACCAATCTAATGATTAATAATATGATGACTAACATAGTTCACATATATAGAATCAGAAAATAAATAAAAAATAAAAACGAATGAGGTTTATGCAATTCCTATTTTTGCGTTAAAAAATAAAAGTATGTATATATATACTTTTCAAATAAAAAAACATGCATTGTCTGCAAATAACCCAATGCGCACGCCTTCGTCTTCGGTCCATGCTTATCTTTTCTCCTTATACCCCACAACAACACATCATACTCTTCTCCCTCATTATATTAACTGAATTATTCCCGAGAGACATCACAGGCCAGTATTTTATTGTTCTCTTCAAATAGCCAACATATATCAATTGGGCACGGTCCAATACCTTATTGAGCAACAAAAATAAGTAAATAGATCAAGCAACTAAATAAAAAATAGAGAACTAAAAAATTAATAAAGAGGGTTCGCAGTTTCATTCGTTGTATCAAAGCCAAATGACTCCGATGATCTCTTTGCCACATTATTATACTTCTAGCGATTTCGTCAAGGAATAGCACACCTCGTGCATCTATTTCTTTCTCAACCTCATGATATGAGAATAATCAGAAAAACTATATACATAGATAAATAAATTGAGATCTTGGTTGACGAGAAGATTTTTCTCCTTATATTTCTTATCATTAATGTGGCTCCCAGGGTGCTTTTAATTATATAGGTGATATATCTCGCAATGTGCTTATAATCTATATATGCTAGCGGGAGATTTTTGAATTCATACAGATAGACATCTTGAATTTCGTACAGGTCGGAGTCACGTTTTGCCGAACTCGTTCCTACAAAAAATGAGAAAAAATAATGATCAAACTTATCGAGCACATGATATATTCGTCCAGCCCCCGATGATAGGGTAGCATCTGACCTACCACGCGTCACGATAAGGACCAATACTATAATTTTGGGTAATTCTAGACCGCCGCGAGCTTAAGTTTATCAGGTTGAGATGGCCCTTGTTGTTCAGATTGGAGGGGAGGATTGACATGCTTTCTTGGAATGAGCAGTGCAAAACTTCATATGAAAATCTCCTGCTTCTGCTTGATCTTAGTAGAAGACTTGCTCACTTAGCGGAGGAAACAAGAGTGATGTTCAAAATTACTTTATGTTAAGTAGAAAAGTTACTCAACGCCAATGAACGTTACCGATCATAGGTATAGAAATACTTGCTTTACTGGAAACTTAGTAGTACACATGAATAAAGTACTGACCATTTAGAATGCCTTTTCTGTCTGTCTTTTAAGTTACCCATATGGATAAGTTAAAAAAACTACTTTAACCTCTCAATGCTGATAAATTTTTCTGCTAGCTAATGTAGAAAATACTTGTTAATGATTTAACTAGGAAAAGTACCCAGAAAATCAAAAACCTATTGTACTTATATCAATTCAGTCATAAAGATAATTCTTTTATCTTGTATAATTCCCTCATCGATGTGGGTGTCACAACCTTGCTTGGGACCGACGAGGCCACTCACCTGGCCCAGATCTAGCAATGGTGTAGCAACCCTCGCCAAATCTGGGCAAGGGGCTAGGTGCCATCGCTTTGGTTGGCAAAAGCGTCATAGTCCTCAACTAGTGTTAGTGAGGGTTGTAAGCCCTAATTTTTTTTTTTTTAAAGTAAAGATAAGAGAAGAAAAGAAAAAAAACCAAAAATTATTTAAATTTTTAGAGTTATTAAAATTATTTAAAAAATGTCCATGCCAACTTCAATCGTGTCATTTAGGATCACCAACATTCATATTAGCAATTCCCCACCTAAACTGGCCGATAGAATCAACTGGTAAAACATAAAAGGATTATGACTTACTCGAATAATTAAAATGTTTATAATTAAATTGACATAAGTACAATAAATTTAGGACTTTCTTTATACATTTTCCTGGCTTAACCAGTTGCCTGTTCCTTTTTCAATCTTATTCCAAAAGTCCACATCATCTCATTAAACTTGATGGGCCATAGTACACGTTTTTTTTGGGGGGTGGTCAAAGTGATATTGATTACTTAATAAAGTTAGCTGAAAATACATCAAGAGCTTGGCGACATAACAAATCTAAAAGAGCAACCGAGGATTTGCAACCCAATTTTTGGGTATACTATTGGACCTTTGGGCCTTGGCTAGCCAGATCCGTGATAGTGTCGATTCTCGATTGCAATGGGCTAAAGAAAGGCTCGAAAATTTGGTCAACAACTCCTTGTCCCAATCCACCATAAGTTGTACTTCCTAGTTCTATTGTTCAGTGGAGTTGACGCTTTGCACAAGTACAAGACAATTTGACTCAAGTTGCAAACAAAAGTTAGATCTGGGGAGGAGAAAATGTAGGGTTTCAACCAATGCCCATTCCTCAGCTTGCTCAGCCAAACCAGCAACCACCAATATGGAGAAACCATCCAAAAGCCAGCCACAAGAATCTTGGACAATGCACACTATGGCAGTTGAGTTTTCTCCTTTGTTCCCTCCTCTGTTCTTCGAGGTTGAAGCTGGTTCTTCAGGAGTGCATGTGAACGCTAGATCTATGTTTACCTTTAAGACTCCTGGGTTCGGTTTTTGCCATCTTTGGGTTAGATCTACATCTTCTTTCCCTCCTTTTGCTTTCCAGTTCCAAATCTTGAAGTTCTCAAATAGAGCTGTTGCTCTGTCTTTTGTTTGATGCTGCTTGAGGGGCATCTTCCTAAAGATGGTGTTGCTTCGATCCTTCCAGATGCACCATAGCGTCGTCGCTACCAATTCAAACTGAGGTGAGAGTCAAGGGTCCTCTTTCAGCTTAATTAACCACTCATCAAATCGAGTTAAACCCATTATTTTAATGTTAATATGCAGGGAATTCTCTCGCCACAATTGGGATGTCCATGGGTGTAGTAGCAGTGTGTGTTCTACCGTTTTTGGTTCCTGTTTGCCAATCAGGCATGCTGGTTCAAGTACGATCATTCTTCTATACAAGTTATCTAGAGTAGG
Source organism: Eucalyptus grandis (assembly GCF_016545825.1). Taxonomy (NCBI): domain Eukaryota; kingdom Viridiplantae; phylum Streptophyta; class Magnoliopsida; order Myrtales; family Myrtaceae; genus Eucalyptus; species Eucalyptus grandis. The sequence goes on along the minus strand of NC_052615.1, from coordinate 30,385,054 downwards.
TAAGGCGTTATGACATGTGTTCCATAGGAAGATTTTGATTTTGGGGGTATTCCCTTTCCATATATATTTCCACAATTCTGGTTTGGCCTAGTAAGAAGATGATGCTATTGTTGTGAGGGCGCTAGTTGTTGAAACTCTATTGCTGATGTATTCGCTCTTGATCGTGTATGTCCCTAATTTTTTGTTGGTCTAAACTAATTTATCCTCTGAAGTTGGTAGTCCGATAGGAATGGCTAGGATCTCCATCACTATCGGTTCGTCAAACATAGTTTTAATTAATGATACATTCCATTTTGCCGCTTTAATGTCCATCAAATCAGCCACTTTATGTGGCTCATTACTGGTCGTCGAGTCACCTATAGGTCATAACCATTTATCCTTTTTTGATAGAGATTTTCTTATCGTTCCCAACTGCCCACATAACTTGAGGGGATATAGCATCTCTTCCAATTATGAGGCTTTGTCAACCCCATGACAGACGGGATCCTCTTCCAGCTTGCCAAAAGTCACCTTGTGGAAAGTATAATCTCTTCATAACTTGACTCCAATCCATGCTTGCCTCCCTACATTGCTTTGTTAAACGCTAATAGATCTTTAAAACCTAGCCCCCCTTCATCATTCCTGAGTTTTAATACTTCCCAATTCCCAAGTTTTTCCGATGCAAGCTGCTTGTTTTGTTGCTATTTCTCCACCAAAAATTGGCTATTCTCTTCTTTATGGCTTTACAAATTGAAATTGGGATTTTAAAGATAGATATGACATATTGAGGAATTGACTGTACTACTGCCTTCCAACTCTCTAATTTCATATTGACTCTAGCAAGAATCCAAGTGAACATTTCTTTCTTTGATGCCCCCCAATCCAAAGATAATTCTTAAGTATTTTCCAATTTTATCAATCTTCGAACCCTTAACTCTGAAGCCATATTCCTCCTTAAACTTCTGGGCAACCTTTGTTGAAATAGATATTGGATTTGTTCCGGTTAATAGCCTGACCAGATGCAAAGCAATATTGGTATAGAATAAACGCAAGGTTTTGACATTCCATTATTTTTTCATCTAGAAAGAAAATAGAGTCGTCTGCAAATAAAAGATTTGAAAGAGTTGGGCAGCAATGATTCATTTAATTTTTCAAATAGTGCCTCTTTTGAAATTGATTGTTTCATCAAATGAAAGAATGCATTAACCACTAGGATAAATGTTGACACCTAAATTTTGACGATTTAGTTTATTTATTTATTGCATAGGAAATTATGGGTTAATTTTATTAATTGCATAGCATATAGATTTAGATTGCATTTATTTTGTTTTTTGCATTTTTTGCATTTTATTGGGCCGGTGGCGGATGAGTTAGAATTAGATGGATCGTTTCACGAAGCAGTTACTTATGTTTGTTTAATAATTAAAAATTATCTCATGGGAATATAATATTTTAAAATTTTTCCGAGAGATGAATTTTTTTTGAATAGGGTAGATAGGTAAAAAAATATTGTGATTTGGTTTTGAAAGATTTGGATTTAGAGAAAAATTTATCTTAATCTCGAATCTTTATCAATAAGGATGAATTTTGTGGAAAATATTGCGGATGTTGATTTGAGGAAGAATTTAAAAATCCAATTCCTTCCCCTGTAAAAGGCCATATGCGTATGAGAGTAAAGGGGGGCTCTTTTCCTTTGGTGGAAAAAAGGCAAAAAGGAAAAAAAAAAGTAAAAGAGAGAAGTGAGTTTGAGGGGGAAGCGTAAAGGCCGAAACAGTAAAGGGTGATTTGACCTTTACTGTTCATCATCTTCCCCAAATCCGCTACCCTACCTCTGCAATTGACCGGCCGGCTCTTCTTCAAACGCGCTGCACTCGCCTCGCTGTTCGACCCCAGCAACGGAGCCACACCTCACCGCGACTCAGCCGCACCCGCGGTGACCCCCCGACGCGTTCGCACCCGGGCATCGACGCCGCGCACCCCTTCCTCCCGCGACGCCAGCAGCCACGCCTAAGCCCTCTGTGACGCCAGAAGCCGCTGTTGCTGCGCCTGCACTGCAAATCCCGACGTCTTGCCGACCCGCGCCGCTTCGCCCTTGCCCCGACGACCCGACGTCACCTGCCCTGCTCGCAGTACCGTTCCAGATCTGGAGCCTGAGCCACCATACGCCCGTCTGATGGCCCGGCGTCCCCTGTAGCTCGCACCTCCGCGCCGGTCCGTGACCAGTCGCTGCTGCAGACCCGGTGGTCCGCTCGACGCCAGCAGGCCCCGAACCCGTCGCTGCTGCCTCTGCCTTTGCTCGACCCCCAGCGATCCGACGCCCCTGTCCGCGAAGCCACCGCCGATTCACCTCCGCGCGCTCGCCCACCGCCGATTCACCTCTTTACCGCTTGCCGCCGCCGGTTCACCCTCGCCGGAGTTGCTCTTGCAGGCCCTACGACTCTCTCTCCTTGGAGATTCACGGCTGTGTGTGGAAAGGAAGAAAAAAAGAAAAAAAAGAGGAAAAGAAAAATCAGATTAGGTAGTTTCTCTTTTATTTTTTTTATTTTATTTTTATTATTATTTGTTTAATATTTTGTTTTAGTGGAATTGTTCCTTAATATATTATTGATATCCCGACATGAGACTGCCTCAAATTAGGGATTGACAGTCCGATTTTCACGCCCGAAATCCGACTCGCAATCTCTTACAAAATTGACAATCCAATCTGGCCCGAGATTTGATTCGCGATTTAATTTAAAATTAGCCAACCCGATCTCATGCGCGAGATATGGTTCGCTAATTTTGGATATCAATCTTATCTTGTTTGATTTCCATCGTCAAGTTAGTTGAGTCAATCTTATTTTCGTAAAAAGAAAAATCCAAAAAAAATACTTGAGTTAGGAATAGATTTGCTTTAGAATATTCCTAGTCTTAGGTTTAAAATCGCAATCTTATTTCAAATTTTTAAATAAAAAATCCAAAAAAGAAAGTGCAATCATTTAGGTTGTTAGTTTTTTATTTGAATTGCATGTTTAATTATGTGTTAGTTTTAATTTCAATTTCTTAAAGAAAAACACAAAAAAAATCATTGTGCATATTAGATTAAAATTGCATGTTTCATTTTAAATTTAGATCATCTTTTTAGATAAATTACATTTTAGATTTAGATAATGTCTTAGTTTAAATTAGGATTTAATATGACTTAATCCCTAGTTTAAATTAAATAGAATCTTAATCTAGCTAGATCATTTCAAATTTCATAAAATTTGTCTTAGGATAGATTGCATTTCAAATTAGTTGCAATTTCTATGATAGATTGCATTTTTAAAATAAAAAATGTCATTTGCATGTCATATAGAATTAGGTTCATGAAATGCATGTCATTTTGTTAGGTTCATTTCTAATTAGAAATTGTCCGTCATTAGATTAGGTCATTTAATAAATGTCGCGTGACATATAGCTCGCGTATTAAATTATATGCTGCATGTCATCTTAGTTTAAATAATTTTGTATGTCATCGCATCGCATTGCATGTCATTAGAATTAAGTCATTTAGATTGCATCTAATTATTGCATTTCTTCATGTCATATAGTTTAGGTCATACTGCCATGTCATATTAGATTATTAGAATGCATTGCATGATTTTCATTAAGAAAAGCGAAAACATAAAATTGAGTAATTGCTTGTTAATTATAAACCATATCTAGGGTTGTTGATGTGGATTTCAATTTAACACTGCAGATGCTTTCATTGCTTTGAGGTAAGTCCTTTATTATTTAATTGTTTTCTTGGGTGTTAAATTAGTGGTTTGCTGCGCACCTGCATGAACACACTCACCTGTTAGGAAAATAGATTTAAAATTAATCCAAATTGCTTGCCAAACATTTTTCAAAATAAAAATAAAGGTACTGAAAGGGCGTTAGAGAAATCTAACGTAACCAAGTCCCCGCACCCATAGTCTACGGTTAAGTAGGAGTAAAATAATTCTCCCGTTATTTTACTTGGGTTTCTAATCGACCCACCAAAAATAGATTAGTGGCGACTCCTAATTAAAAATCAATTGCATGTTAAGAACTTGAACCTAAGTCACGAATTTGTATGGGCTTGAGAGAGCCCGAGTTAAGTCTAGGCTTAATAATCCATTAGCCAAACCCTAAGTGATCCACAACCCGAAAAAATTGGTCGCGACAATAAATAGATAGGGAGATAACGGATCACCCTAGCAAATTCCTCGAGTTGGTTTGAAATAAGGCATAGGCTCCCAATTGAATTTAATGCTGAAAGATACCATGGACACACATTACATTACCCAGTTTACCCACTTTCTGTAGAAACCCATTTTGGTTAGACACTCCCGGAAGAAATTCGATCCTATTCGATCATAGGCATTTTGCATATCTAGCTTTAATATCACTTGGAACTTCTTTTTCTCTCTCGTGTTCGCAGTCTATGAAGGACCTCCTGCACTAACAAAATGTTGTCTTAAATTTGTCGGCCTCCTACAAATGCACTTCATTCTTCTGCGATTAGATTTGGTAGCAATGGCTTCAACCGGTTCGTTAGGATCTTGGAGATGATCTTATAGATGAAGTTGCATAGACTTATAGGGCAAAACATTTCTAGCTTCTCTGGATTCAGGGTTTTAGGGATAAAGGTGATTAAAGTTTTGTTTAACTTGGGGTTTAAGATTCCGTGTCAAAAAACTACTGCACCTCCTTGAAGATATCTTGATTTAAGTTCTTCCAATGATGTTGGAAGAATAGACCATTTAAACCATCAGGCCTAGAAAACTTGGAAGCTTCTAATTACTATATTACTGATGTGATTTCCTTTAAGGTGGCAGGTTGCATCAGTTTTTTATTCGTTGTTGCATCAATAGAGCAACGAAACAGGTCGAATATAGGTTGAAAGTTTCTGTTCGCCACTAACTTGTAAAGGTCTTTGAAAAAATTTCCCGTCATCTTCTTAAAATCCTCTTGTCTCTCATCCAAACTCCTTCCGAGTTTTTTTAACATAGTGATTCTATTTCGGGTCCTTCTTTGGATAGTGGTTACATGGAAAAATTTCGTGTTTCTGTCACCCCATTTAAGCCAGTTGATTCTTGATCTTATACGCCAATATAATTCCTCTTGTCGCCAGAGAAGCTCGATTTCTTGGTTTATATTTTGGACTTTCGCGCTGTCATTTGACCCTCTAGGTTTGTTCTTCAACAGTTGGAGCTTATTCTTTAGCCATGAAATTCTCTTATGAGCCTTAAAGAATCCGTTTTTACTCCATTCAGCCAACTTTTGAGTCACCATATTTAGTTTTTCTACTATATTTACCCTTAAGGAATCTGTTGAAGTCCAAGCTCTCTTCACTATGAGCGCGCATTCCTCATTCTCCACCCAGAAAGCTTCACATCTAAATTATCTTCTTCTACGTTTGATCTTTGGGAATAGTGTCACAATAAGTGGACTTTGATCTGAACCAAGTGTTGGTAAAGTTATGCATTCAGCATTAGGGTAAGCTATTCTCCACTCCATCGTACATAACGCTCTATCGAGTCTCTACTTAATAAATGCATCACATTCTCTATTGTTTGTCTAGGTAAACACACATCCCTTACATTCCAAGTCCATTAGCGAGCAGGCATGCAAAAAGTCCTTAAAAGCTGTCAATCGGTAGTGTTCAGCCCTCTTTCAGCCATCTTTCTCCCAATGATATAATACTTTATTAAAATCGCCCAAACATATCCAAGGGAGCTAATTTGTAATGCTTGTTTTATATATAGTCTCCCATAATAACACTCTTTCTCTAAACTCGTTAGGGGCATGCTGAAAAGTGATTCTCACGAGTTATCTTTGGTTTAGAATTTTACAACAAACATTTATAAATGTATCCGGATATGACTCAATTGTTATATTTACTTGGTCATCCCATAAAATGGTCAATCCTCCTCTATACTCTTTGGATTTGCCAAAAAACAGTTCTGAAATTTGAGCCGTCTTCTTATGCGCTGCACCATTTGCTCTTGATTTTTTGTTTCCATTATAAAAAAAACGATATCGGGCCTTTCTTGAGTCATTAGGACTCGCAAAGCTTGAATTGTCAAGGGTTGTCCAACCCTTGACAATTCCAGCTAAGAAGCTTCATGGATACCCCAACAGCTTATTAGGGCTAGCCACCAAAGCCAACTGAGTTGACTTCTCCTCTACAAAAATCGGGGTCTCAAAAAGTTGAGTTTTGTCTATTGATGATGTCTTTGATGAATGTGCTCCATAAGGACCAAACCTTTTCCCTTTCTTGTCTGACGGAAGCTTGGTACCTCTGGTTTTTGGCCTTATAATCCCCTGTCCAACCTCTGGAAATTCCAGCATGTTAGTTTCAATGTCCTTTAGCTGTTCCTTATAAAGCACCAACGTAGATTCCTCATCCAATCAGCTACTCCCTCTCTTTTATGTTCCTTTGTCTACAATCATTAAGGCTAATGAGGAGTTAGGCTGATTGCCTTTCTATTGAGGTTCATTCTCCCCAAGCTGCTATCCATAAATAGGTAGGATTATCTCCTTATTCTTTTCCTTCAACTCCTTGGGTACCTCAAACTTAGGATACGAATGGGTCTCCAGCACCATTTCCTATTACTCTGCAATAATAACTTGTTTGCCATAGAAAGTCTTCCCATACGAATTGAGTTCCCTCACCTCTACTCTCAACCATTGCCCAAACTTTCCTGAGAAATTTTCCTCAAGTCTAGATTCTTTGTATGGTATCTCTTTACAAAGGCAGCATAATGCCCAATTCTTCCACAAGAATAACAATAGTGCGGGAGTGTTTCATATTTAAATTCTATCCAAAGCCACTCGCTTCCCAAGTTAATTACTTCGGTCTTTAGAGGGGCTACCGGGTTTAGCTTTACTCTAGCTTTGCCTACCTTGTAATTGCTATTTCTTTTTGCTTCTAATTTTATTTCAACATCTCCAATTTTCAGCCCACTTCCTTCACTACATCATGAGTAACACAACCATAGGGGAGGCCATAAAGGTGTACCCAGAAGGCACAATGAGTGAACTCATAACACAATTCAGGAGTATCTAAGTCACATTGCTGCAAAACTAGAAGATTGCTTAAAAAATACCACGGGCCTGAGTCTAAAACTCTATGTTTTTCAGCTTATGAGGTAAAGGAAAATGAGAAAAAAAAAACCCGGCTCTAATAAAGTGCAGCTAACACTTTCAGTCCTCCAAGCTTTCTTCATAGTGTTTTGTAAAGCTTGAGAGTTGACATTAGGCTTGGAATATAGTTTCCCAAACAAAGTCAGGTTGCATTCTTTTAATTTTTCTTCAGATATTATATCTTTCACATCAACAACATCATCTTCGGACCATAAATCACCAAGGCTTTTACACAGAGCTACTACTCTTTTGTCCTCATAATGCTCATGGGCCATTTCTATTTTTACTTATGCAGGAGGAGGAAAAGCTATGACCCACAGCTGCTCGTCTAGAAGGATTTGGGTCAGAACATTACCCAAAGGAGGAGAGTATCATGCTAGTCGATGCCCAAGATTATACTGAAAATTTTGGCGTAGCCACATCTAGCTTGAAGGGAGCTCTGGCAAAACTTTAACATGCCAAGGATTTGGGTTTTGCGGCACTGAGGCTTGTGATGATTTCTAGAAATTTTGATTGGGTAGTTGAAATCAGAACTTCTGAATGGGTTGGTTTATGGAGGTGGATTTGTGTATTGGTGGGATTTTGTGGCTATGGGCGGAAAGTAATCTTTTCGATTTAGGTTCTAGAGTTTTGTGGGTTTATTAGAATCTGGGCGGAAAGGGCAGATATGGTGAAGGGGGGAAGCACTAAGAGGGGAAAACATCTCAAGATGGAGGATTGAGAGTTTTGGTGGGGAAGGGTTTAGGGTTTAAAGTTGGAGAGGAGGCCATGGCTACACAGGAGGTAGAGGAAAGCTACTCATGCGGTAGAGAGAATTAACCGGGTCATGCACTTCCATCTTTTGGCCCACGGTATCATCAAAATCCAACTTTAATGCAATTTCAACATGAAATAATTGACAGATTCACGAATTAACGAGTAAATAATATGTGTACTATTTACTATTTTGGGAAGAAGGTATACATGGAAGATCAAAAAATAGGGAAGAAAAAACTAAGCAAAATAAATAAAATGCAGTTTGCTAATTTTGCACACAGCCCCAAATTAAATCTTTTTTTATTGAAGTGATAATTATGCAAAATTGTCCAAGTCGCCGATTATGTCGGGGCTAACATTTTTATTAATGATTTCCGACCAAACTTAACTAGAAGAGCTACATCGACAAATTGTTAAAGATTATATCATTAAATTGACCAAATTGAAAATTTTATAATTGAATTGACAATCATACAATAGGTTTAGGACTTTCTGCATAATTTTTCCACACTTGTTAGTAGTATGCTATTTATTTATTATTATGCTGCCATCAATGTTTGGATATAGATCCAAATTCTGACCTAAAAAGGACATGCGAGGCTGAATTTGTGATTTAGGTTCATTGAACTTTGACAATATAGATGACTAACAAGCAAACATGCAAGAAATTAATTACGCGAAGGAGTAAATCTAATTTAATAACATGCATTGCAATACACGAAGCCTATCTACGGTTAAAAGAATATCCATTTAAAGGAGACATTCCCAGTAATGTATCAAACAGATGTGTAAAAGAGAAGGAAGAAATTCAATAACATGCCTCAAATTTACGATGAGTAAATCTATCATTAAATGAATTTCCATTTAAAGGGCAGGGTTTCATATATAAATGCAATGCCTCGCTGCTTGATTTTCTCACTTTTGAAATCTGTCTTTCTCTTCTTACCAACACCTAATCAAATTTTTAGACTCCCACTGAACTTGGTTCATTTTTTATTGAGGTCTCTCTCTCTCTCTCTCTCTCTCTCTCTCTCTCTCTAACATTAGGGATATCTTTTTATAATCGCATTAAAAATGGCTACTATCAATGGAATTCCAAAACCAACTCCCAAAAGAAGGGTAGTAAAAGACTACCTCTTTCTCCTGGCCTAGGGCACTCAAATAGAACTTCGATCAGATGCGGGTATCCAATCCCGCCACTGAGATGTCCAAGATCTTTCTTGAATTAATAGCCCTATGTCTTGAGGTAGGAATCCTATCGAATGCTACTACTATCAGAAGCTAATTGAGTTGATAAGCATGAGCATGGACAAAAGCAAGCCCTTACTAGCTACTTCTGGGATGCCTCTCAAGCAGAGGAATGACAGATATTTTCGGAAAGAAGGGTTCATGGACTTACTTATGAGTCAATGCTTGTATATTGAAGCGTTCCATAAAATTTATTGTCATTTATTTAATTTTTTGAATTAAAATGGAGGTGTCAATTTTTTATTTTGCAAAGACATTTCGTAGACACTAGTTTCTTTTCTAATTATTAAAAAAAAGAATATTGTGTAGTGATCCTCAAAATGTTAATGATGTGTAAATTATATCTATGTAAATCCTTTCGATTATAACAACACAATTATTAGAGGCGTGTTCTACCATTGAACTTATACCCATTGAGGTCTATATCAAAAGCGAGATTCTCTTTTTCGCCCTTATGTTGCTGGGCAGTTTTTCAATGTGATGCTCTTTCCATCATGAGTCACATATTAATTATACTGTGGTCTTTCAAATTTGTGGGGGTATTATTATGTACTATATATTTACTGATATTTAGGGCCATATTAGTTATATCGTGTGACAAACATTTACTAAGATAAGATTTGCTGAGATTTAGTATATTAATCTTCCTTCTATTTCGATTTGCACCACCTTATAAAACCGTAACGCCAGATGCCGCAGCAGTTCTCATCAGATTGATCATTCTCTAGCTATTTAGCTTTCTATTCCCTAAATCTGATCCTATTATGTTCAGTTGTTTGTGGTTTTCTGAATTTCATGCATAGAGCTCAGCTCACAAGCGGAAGTCGTGGTCCAAAAATACGTTCGATGTACATTGTTGGACTACTTTTTACAGTTGGTTTGAGAACATTCGAATGATAGTGACTATCCGACGGCTATGCAGTACCCAATAAAGACATTTTCATTGCAGGACGCTCCTGATTTACAATAGCATCAGGAGATAGATGGAAGCAACCTGCTATAGAATAAAAAGGAGGAGAGCTGGTGGCAATAGGCTAAGAGCCGAAGTATTATCTGCAACATTTGGCAACGGAAAGTTCTATTCAATGTATGAGGCAAAGAACATCACCGGGAAGTGTAGGTGATCCAATTGAGAGTAAATTAGAAGTGGTAAATTTTTTTAGATAATTGAGATAGAAGAACATCGTGTATTAAAGAGATTGCCCCTATATCGGCTTGAGGCATGTCCTCGAGTGTCAAAATGATAGAAATACTGAATTAGTACGACAGCAGCATAGACGCTCCCACCTCTTTACTCTGCCCTTTTCTCTCTCCCCACCGCCTGTGGGTGCACCCTTGACCTTGCCTGCCACCCTCCACCGTTGCAATTACTTAGATGAGTTTGAAGACCGACAACTTGATATGGAGAAGCGAGATCGGACAGAGTGCATAAGACTATGGCTGGGGAATTCCATCGAACAACATTTGGACTTGGATGAAGAAGTCGATCCTCATGACAACAAAGATGATGCTAGTATATTTATGAATATTAGAGCTATTATTAGCTATGGGTGATATTATTTAATACTTTGCTGTTTCCTTATATATAGTGTTGGGATATACATACCCCTTAACTATAAGGTATTATAGAAAAAAAAAATTGTTGAGTAAAAGGAAAATTCCAAATTATGGCCCAAAATACTTTCGTTTTTTCAAATAAAAGCCCGAAATAGACCTTATTTCAAATAATGACTTGAAGTTGTCATATCAGTTCTAAAGAAAAACTTGAAGTAATTATGGTTATTTCAAATAAGGGCCTCACCTTGTTGATGATTGGGGACATTTTCGTCCGAACACAAATTAAATTTAAACTAAATTAGGCAAAAAAAAATTTAAAAAAAAAACTTTAAAAACAAGGAAAAGCACAGGTGCCTGTGACCGCTACCTCATAACTGCCGAGGGTTTGCCCACCCTCTCCTGCTTATGGCCCTCACCTCTAGTCAGTGAAGGTCACCGGCCTCACCCAAGCATTGGCAACCCCGTCGGCCTTTGCCGCCGTCCCACCGACGATGGGGTGGTGGCCATAGCGGTCCCTCCTGCCTACATTTTCCTTTTTCTAAAAGTTTTATTATTTTTTATGAAAAGAAAAAAAGAAAGAAGAAAAGAAAAATTAAAAATTTGAAATACAAAATTGCCTTTAATAGCCAATGAGTTCAGGTACTTTTTGAGATTGGTATGGACACTTTATATCATTATTTGAAATACAACCCATTTCAAGTCCTTATTTAAGAAAATAAGAGCATTTCAAACTCTTATTTTAAACAATGTACACTTCAAACTCTTATTTAAGAAATAGAGACACTTCGGGCTTTTATTTAAAATTTTCACTTGAGTAAAGATGCAGTCGCTAAAAATGCTGCATAATTTTTTATTCATGAGTAATTGCACATTCCTTTTTTTTGTTTTTTTGTAAACATACCACAACAAAAAATGCATGTCACACCCACCCCGCCATGGACGCATTGGTTCGGGCATTCCCCCCTCTTCCAGTTGGGGGGAGGTTGGGAGGAGGCCAGCTATATGACAATTCCCGAGTCATTAAAAAAAAAATGCATGTCACAGTAGCTCTCCCTATGTCTAAATAATTAGAAATACTGAAATGAATTGAAGGGAATGATGTGTTTTTCTTTTTTTTTTTTTTTAATTTCTTCAGCTTCTTTGCTACAGCCATGGAGTCCATGTCACCTATGACAGTCAGCGTTTGCTCCTTCAAATCCGCTGCTATGGAATCTACTCCTGAAACATTGATTTCAAGGGAACAAAAGGAAGCTTAATTCCAACTGAACTCAAAGCTCAAAATTGATGTCGCACCACACATTCATATGCTTTGAGGCATTCTTCTTGCATGAACAACACAGATGAGTTTCTTTGGTAATTTACATGATGAACTCTTATTGGTACCAAAACATCTGCGACGGCTTTGATGGCTTTCTGCTTCGTCTTCTCACCGTTCATAGTCAAGAGCCTGACAACCATTTTCTATAAAAAGATAAAACAAATTCTGATGCGTTCAGGAAAACATTGCTTACAAACAGAAATGACTTGGTATCAAGAATTGAATCTCTCTGGTTTTCATGACCAGAGGGAGGCAAGACTATACTACTGGCATTGAATTGATAACAACTCGTCTAGGGAAGGAAAAGTGCTAGATGAAGAGAAAACATGAGAGCCTGTCACGTACTTGTGCCATCGAAGGCTCACAGCGAGGGTGCTGTGAAGGTCGAAACAAGAGGGACACGAAGCAAACCGAGGGTTTGTGCTGAGGGGGGGATAGGATCGCATAGTTTTTAATCTTATAGGTGAATATGATGTGAGAAGACGGTTGTGCATGGAAACCTTCGAGGGCTGAATCTTGAGAGGAGGTCAACGTGCTGGCCTCACTGCTTTTGGAAGAAGCATAACTCATGCCCGTTCTTCCAACTCTTCTATTGATTATCTCTTTTATTTTCATACTTCCAAGCCAAAAAAATAAAAAATAAAAAAAAAACCATTGTCACTGATTCAATGTCACCTTGTTACCCTCCTGGAATTGACGGGTTCGAGTCGACTCTGCCCAGATCAATCAGTTTAAATCGGAGCTTGCTGCTTGGCTTAATACAATTTTTTTGTTGCTCAATCTTTTCTGCACGCAGAGCGTGGTCGTCGGTTTTTCTTTTCATGGCGATCATGTGTGGGGGCTCCTCCATTAGAGACTTTAAGTAGTGCGCTCTAGAATGGATTGATATCAGTTTTGTGATTTGTCAATGTGAAACTGCTGGTGTTCAATCGCTAGACAGCGAACGTGATGGTGAAAGGACTCAGCAAGAACGCACCACAGACGAAAATCTGATGTTAGAATTTGTTCCCATGTGGAGAAGTTGCTTGTTTAATTGATCCACGACTTGAAGAACTGGTCTGCGAGTTTCTGTGAATTTTTTATTAATTCCATTTTCGGCGAACATAAAGATCTTCTACGTTGGCCGTGTAACGCGTATTAAGATTGGCCAAATGAGGGGGGTGAAAAAGCATGGATATGGATTGCTGGGCAACAATAATTTCGCTTTTCATACAATTTAAGAGAATAGTGCAAACTTTTACTCGAGCGACGAAAATATGGACCATTACCTTTTCCTCGCAAAAATCTTATGTAGCATCCAACGTGGCTAACGATGGTGACGAGTACAATGGATAAATCAGCTAAACCAACAAGGCACCATGGATGTTTTAAAAAAAATGATCCAATTTGAGCGGGGTGGTGGCTAGGAATTTTCCCCCAAACCAAGTTCACAAATTTGGATTTCAGATAATCATTTTGGAGCTAATTTGTGGAGTTCACGTAAATTGTGAAGTTTGATTAGTGTTTCGAATTTGCAAATTAGGGTGACAAGTCACGGATTTTGCAATGAACTTAGCAAATAATCAATTATAATCAAAGTGGAATAGCGCTGTTTCACTTAGTTGACATGTCACATCAATGTCATTAGCCACAAAAATGCCAAATAAATGTAGTTCAATGGAAGAAAGTCAATAGTGGATGTTTTTGCCCCTTAAGGAAAAACTCGGTACTCTTTTGGGGTTGTATGAAAAGTGATGTTTTTTTGTTCCAAGGGTACAAGTCGATGGATATTTTCTTCCTTGAGCAAAGCTTTGTGCATTTTTTTTTTTTTTTTTAAAAATAGAGTTATCTGTCCTAAGGTATAAGGTGGTATATCCTTTGGGATTTGACTATGCGATCAAAGGTTGCCAGGACAAAGTTCTTTTTACCCTCCTTGTTGTATCTAAAATAATTTTCTTGTGTCTAATTAGCTAGTTGGCGAGGTAATAACTTATCAAGGCGATGATCAATAGCTGATCACCCTACTTACAAATTAATGCAATTTGTCAATGAACGAATGCATTTTTGTTTCCCTTGCACTGTTTCCTAAAGCTTACTCAATTCTCAAACAATTTAAATTTTTATAAGCTGCACCGGGTGAAATAATTCCACTTGTTCAACAGGGACTAGAGCTATTGGAATGATGAGGAACAGTCAGGTTTAATGGGAAAGAGTTGACAAAAATCTCATTCAGTTTAATGTTTCTTCTTCTTTTGAAATAACTTATAGGCATTTCATTAACTAAACAAAATTACAATTCTTTTCATTCCTTAGGAAATATTTTTCACCGCCTTTTGCAGACGGATGAAAGAAAAAAAAACATGCTCTTTCATCGCCCTCCTGGAATTAACTTGGAAGCAATAGCATATTGATGAGGATAAATTTGATCGGGTCAATGCTCTACTGAAAGCCAATTGCAAAGCCAAGCCCAATTCCTAAGTATGTTATGTCTCGTGAATATTGTGTGACCCTAAAGGGCCCAAAATGGGCAAGGCCCAAGGTGGATGGCCCACACTTGGAGCATTAGTCACTCACTTGTACTAAAAATACAAGGTAACAACCGCTTGTGCTAAAATGAAGTATCTGGCTACCCAGCCAGATGCTTCATTGTTTCCTTTATTTAATAAATACAAGGTTTAATACTAAAATATTGCATCTCTCATCATTCAACATTCTAGACTTATTCACAAAAACATCCATTTTTCCCCAAATAATCCCTGTAATTTTTCTAAATTTCTCCGCCTTTCAAAAACAAACATTTTAATTAGAATGATCCTAACACCTTAACCCAGCTCTAATCGCCATTTTCCTCTTCCGCCATCATAGCCGTAACCCCCAAGAGACGTCTTAGTCAAGAAAGGTAGAGGTCGAAAATACATTGAGAACCTTCGAGGAAATGCAGAGAGAGAGAGAGAGAGACGTCTTAGTCAAGAAAGGTAGAGGTCGAAAATACATTGAGAACCTTCGAGGAAATGCAGAGAGAGAGAGAGAGAGAGAGAGAGAGAGAGAGAGAGAGAGAGATGTGGTCCTCCACCATCATTGCAGGTAGTTACAAGACTAATGTGGCAGAGGTGAATAGGGTGTGCACCCGGACCGGGTTTACTCAAAACCAATCTAGACCGCCCGGAAAGTAGTTCTAGGAACAAGTTCCTGTTTGAATTGGTTCGAGAACCAGTTCCATTTTTTGAGAACCGACTGGAATTGATCCGGTTTCCGATTTTAAGGAAAAGCTCACCCGGATCAATTTTGGAACCTGTTTTTACTAAGGTTAAAAAAAAATAACTCACTTAGTCAACTCTCTCTCTCCCCACTTCCCTCCCTCCTAGTCTCTCTTTCACATGATCTTAACTCACTTGGTCTTGTTGATTTTTCTTTATGTATGAATTTCAAGTCTTTATTAGAAATTTTGTACCACGTGGAGTGACTCACCTAATTTCACTTTTGGATAAGGAGTTATGCTTGTACTAAAGATTTGTTAACCACTATAGCTTCTTGTAGTAATTGTTGGAATGAGACTAACATTAGATCCATGTTTGGTGCTAATGTTTATGCGATGTTAGGATTTTTGTTTTGCTTTGTGATGTTTGTTTATGATAATTAGTCTTGTGGATTTTTAATTTTCATTTAGTGAAAAAGTTCATATACTTATTGATTACTCATGCTTAATATTTCAATACAAATCAGGAAAATTATGTTGCTGTTTTCTTTCATGTTTATGTAAAATTCAAGTGGTATATAATATCGAGTGGTTGTAAAATAAGGTCTAATGCAAACAGGTTAGACCTTGAAATAGGATTGGAAAACAGAGTAGTTTTAAAACAGGTTTCAATGCGAACAAGATAGGATACAGAGTCCAAAAAAGAATAACTAATTATAATAGGATATGTTTCAGGTTTTAGGTGTAGAACCTACTCACCCTAGAACTGATCATCCCTAGAGGTAAGAGTCAAAGGCGACGATAGAATGCGATGGCTAGACGTAGCAAGGCAAAGGCAGTTGCTAAAATAAGGAAAGTTTTTTATAACTTCCCAATCAACTGTGCAACACATTGAACAAGTCTTAAAAGGGATAATGATATAAATGGTCTTTAAACTTTAATCTAATATATAATGTGAACATTTTAATTGTTTAATATGATCATTGAATTTTAGCCCAATTTACAAAGTTGTTTGTGAACTTTTATTTTATTCGATATAATTCATAAACTTTTGTTAAATATTTAAACTGTTTCCTATGATATATAAAAGTATCTAATGTTATCTTTCCATTAATTTAAATTCAAGGATAACATTAAGCACTTCATGTAATTTAGGAACTAGTTTGAACATGTACAAAAATTAAGGAGTTACATTGAACATATTGAAAGTTCAATGATGATATTACATATTTGGTTAGGATCATATCGAATAAATTAAAAATTAAATGACCACAATACAAATTTAATCAAATTTGAAAAATTATTTCTGTAGATTGTACGGTTGACTTGGAATCCAACCAATGAAAGGACCGCTCCTTCGCTAATCATGGTTCTCCGTGGGACCGAGAATAGATGAAACCCCATTTCTTTGTACATTTGCCGAATGTCTAGGCGGAATCATGCGTCCAGGGTTTACGTGTACTGTAGGGCATGTGGTTGACTTCTCATATCTTGAAAACCACCGGCAGAGAAAATATTGGGTAGTCCAAGGGTGCCATGTCAGCGTCGTTGATTTGGTTTGAAGTTTCTCTTGAAGTGGGAGTGGAGATTCCACGTGGCGCCACATGAGTGGTTGGGGACCACGCTGACACGGCGCTCTTGGACCACCCAATATTTTCTCCCACCACTAGTAATTAAAAATCAAAGAAGTAAAAATATCACAAGCGAGTCATCAATCAAAGATTAAAAAAATAATGATGGACTAAGAAAATGCGATCCCACGCTTTCTCCAACTTGCCAATTCAAAAGCACAATTCTGCCCATCCCAACGAAGAATTAAGTCAACTATCCAAAGCGAAACACAAGCTTCAGCAAGAAATTGGGCTGCTGCTGCTGCTGCTCTCTCTCTCTCTCTCTCTCTCTCTCTCTCTCATTCATCCCATAGCAGTGAATCACAAAATCCTCAAGAAATCAGACGCACGCCATGCAAAGATTACCAAGCACCGTCTTGCGGACCGCGGGCCTCGCCAGTCGCTTCGCTGGAATGACGGCGATTTGGCGTCCTCCGCTTAAGAAGGGACCCTCCTCTGTGGTTCCTCTGTTGTTGCTCTTCTTGTTGATCCTTGTTGCTCTTGCTTTCAACTTCACTTTGAAGATCGATACGGTAATTTCTCGTTCTTCTTTTGGTGTTTCTAGTTACTTTGTATCGATCCTAGCTACTTTATCTAACTCAGTCTTAAACTTTTTGGTATCTTTTGCACTCCAATTGTTCACTTTCTTTTCTCATACTTTCTTTATCGAATTTCCGGTTCCAGACTTATTGAGAAAGTCACAATTAATTTTGAAGTACTTTTAGGAAGCGAGCGATTTAGTATATCTATATCAATTGTATATACTGTAAATATTGGAACTTCAAACTACATACATGTCTATTTTTGCTGGACAATTGTCTAATGAAATTTTTCCTAGTTTCAGTCTACAATCTCTGCGGGTAATCCAAGTAATCAAAGTATAGTCATCTCGGATAAGAACCAGCCTAATCTCCAACCGAAGAAGCTCGAATTCCCACTGAATTGCAGCTCCGAAAACCAGACCCAAACCTGCCCAACAAACTATCCGATGTCGTTTTTGCCACAAGACCCATCAACCGAACCCGATTGCCCAGATTATTTCCGGTGGATCCACGAAGATCTGCGTCCGTGGAAGGACTCAGGAATCACGAGGGACATGGTGGAGAGGGCGAAACGGACCGCCCATTTTCGCCTAGTGATCATCAAAGGCAAAGCTTATGTGGAGAAGTATAGGAAGTCAATACAAACTAGGGACAAGTTCACCATATGGGGTATTTTGCAATTGCTGAGGAGGTATCCTGGTCGAATACCCGATTTGGAGCTTATGTTCGACTGCAACGACCGGCCGGTGATCCAGTCACGGCACTACCGGGGGCAGAATGGGACGAGCCCGCCACCGTTGTTCCGGTATTGCGGGGATCGATGGACGATGGACATAGTCTTCCCGGATTGGTCCTTCTGGGGTTGGTATGTAATTGATTATCATTCCTCGTCATTTTTGGTCTGTCTTTTGATTCAATCTTTAGTACGGGAATCTAAAATCGGGGAAATGCTCCCATGGAGTTGGTTCATCTTATGAAGACAATCATTAGAACCTTCGGAATTTGGATCAATAATGACGGTAGTTTTCTAGTTGTAGGTGTTAAATTTAGCCAGCAAGTAGAAAAATTAAAGAAAGTACTTTTTCTTTTTTGATCGAAAGCTAAGAAACTTCATTAATTAAAACCAAGTTTGTCAATATCTAAACGTAAAATATCTAACATGGATTGCGGGGGTAAAGCAACCAATTAGAAGGAAGTTCATTTTTCCTCTTCGTCTTCGCCACCCGGTCTGTCAATTTGCTTCTCTTGGACAATACTGTAGCCGAACAAACCTAAGCCCGCCCAGTAGTGCCTTGCATTCCTCAGCCCAAGCATTGATATTCCATGGGCTGTCATCTTTGCTCAGCACACAGTTGAATCTTTTTGGGGGCTTCGGTCCCATGACCGATTGAGGTCATCTGATTACTCTTCATTTTCCATGGCCTCTTTCGCTTTGTCGGCCCAAGACGATGGAAATCCTGTATCTGGCATATTACTAGGTAGGGACAGAAATCATTTTAAAGATTTCGATTGACGAAATCGAATATGACCATACATTAATCTCATAAAGTATGTCTTTTCATAATGCGAAAACAGACTTTTGAAAAGTTATTGTAATTGCACAAATTGTCTAACCGAGGCTCTAGAGATCCCATAGCATGATAAGATATATATGGTTACAACTAATGAGGGTAGCTGTGCCGGTTGCCTCCTTCTCACTTTTTTCCTATTAAAAGAAATTGTTTTTTTAGGATCCGGAGGAAATTGATATCTCTCTTCTAATTATTACCAAATAATCGTACATATTATACATGAGTATATTTATCTGTACTGAGTTTTTGTATATTCCTTGGAATTTAAGAAGGGCTGAGATCAATATAAAGCCGTGGGAGAGGGTGCAGATGGAGCTGAAACAAGGGAATGAGAGGAAGAAATGGATAGAAAGAGAACCGCACGCATATTGGAAAGGGAACCCCTTTGTGGCCGAAACCAGAAGAGACCTCCTCAAGTGCAACGTTTCTGAGACCCAAGATTGGAATGCTCGCTTGTTCATCCAGGTAGATATTTACTATGAACAATGGATTACTGAATAACAGTTCCTTTCCATGTGTGAAGTCAGATTACAAATGTAGGAAGTTGTTGTAACTCCTTCAACTAAGAATGATTCTAAGGTTTTGACTTTCAAGCCTGCAGAATCCACTCTATCCTTATTTGACTATAATCATGAACAGCTTTCGCGTATATTGTTAGCTTGTTTCACCAACCAATTCTAACTACTTAGTCGCTTTGAGTTTGTAAACTTAGGAACTTCATGCACGGTAATTTTGTAGGATTGGATCCTTGAATCACAACAAGGATTCAAGAACTCAGACCTAGCAAGCCAATGCACACACAGGTGATGATTAAGCTCTCAGCATCACCAACCGTATCATTTCCATAAGCAAAAACAGCTTCACTGAACAAACGAATGAATATGTTGTGGCTAGATTCAAGATCTACATAGAAGGGCATGCGTGGTCGGTCAGCGAGAAGTACATCCTGTCCTGTGATTCCACGACTCTATTGGTAAAGCCTCGGTTCTACGATTTCTTCACCAGGAGCCTCAACCCCTTGCAGCACTACTGGCCCATCAGGACCGAGGACAAGTGTCGATCCCTCAAATTCGCCGTGGACTGGGGCAATAGCCACAAGCAAAAGGTAAATAATTTCTCTAGCAGCTACAATTGAATTCCATGATAAACGTGTTGGCCTAACTCTCCTCGATGGACCTGGATAGGCACAAGAGATAGGGAAGGCTTCAAGTGACTTCATCCAAGAGTAAGTGAAGATGAGCAATGTATACGATTACATGCTTCATCTGATCAATGAATACGCCAAGCTTCTCAGATTCGAACCAGAGGTCCCAGAAGGAGCAGTGGAGGTCTGCTCCGAGCTCGTGGCTTGCCCTGCAGGTGGGACGGAGAGGGAGTTCATGGTGGAGTCACTGACCATGAGCCCATCGGCTACAGGCCCATGCACCATGCCTCCACCATACGAGCCCAAATCGGTCGATGCTATGTGGAGGAAAAGTGCCAGTGCAATCGGGAGGGTGGAAAGATGGGAAAATGAGTTCGGGCGAAAGTCTCCCAACAGATCAGCTTAGTAGGGTACATGTGCATAATCGTGTCGTAGCTACAAAGAGAATTTGGCTGGATAACTACATACACTAGAAACCGATAGCTTGGGAGCAATGGCCAGTCCAAGTGGCAGCTGGAAGGAGGTGTTCAGCAGCTTGACTCCTGGTGCAGCTTTTAATTGATTTCTACTATCATTATCGAGATCATGTTTATAGTTTTTAGAGGCGGACTGTTCCCATCTCAATATGGCTAAAAACACTCATTTTATGGGCAACGATCAAGGCACCTTCTAATCCATCCTGTCTCCTCTCTTCAACACTCGCGCACTCCGTTCAATTATCTGTTTCTTCGTTATCTTAATGTCTTCGCAACTCTTTTGTGTGTGTGTGTGTGTGCGTGTTTGGTTGGCTGCCTCTTGGCTTGCACAGCTGAAACAACTTAGCACTCGTGTCTCTTACTTACCCTGAAAGAAAGGTTACACAACAATTCAAAGGCAACAACTTTTGCTCACATTCCACTATACCTTCCTTTTGATCAAGCAAAGCCTACACCGAGAAGATGAAGATGGAAAGTGAGAGAGATCAACGACTATCCAAATACATCGTTATCCAACATGAATCTCACTTTGTAATGAAAAGTAATGTCCATTATCATTTCTAGTCCTAATTTCTTTCCCTCCTTCCCTGCCACTGCCCAACCTCGTTGCCTTCGTCGGGTAAAGTTGTTGCTAGTGAAGGGGCTACCTCCTCTCACCCCACTGTTGTGGCCGAGCTCCTCTTCACCGATGTGACATCCGGATCGATAATAATATTTGGGTTTATAAAGTTGAGTTTTATTTAGCTTAGAGTTTTGAATGGTGCGTAGGAAACTCAATTGGGTCATTAATTTTGGAGATGCGGAAAGTATGAAACATAAATTTCCACATAAATTTCCACAGCCGTCGTCGCCCAAAGTCTAACATATTAGGGTTAAATTGATAGATGTTGACATATACTTTAATAATGTAGGGTGATGATATTGTCATATTAGTTGTATAAAGGAATTGATATGTTGAGATTTTCCTGACATTTGATATTGTTCACTAATAATTTTAGTAGGTTCAAAATATATATGGGACTTATCATAATTTAAAATTGACATTAATTTCGTTATTTATGTACTGAATTACTAGATATCTTGGTCATTTAACAAAATATTTACTTTGGAATGGGCTATTACTCACTTTCTAATTTTTACACTTCTCACTCAATTTCAACAAACTGTTTTTTACATTGAGCCATTGTTACTTTTAACCTCAATTATTCATTCCTGTATGTTGGTAACTTTCTTCTAAGCTCATCCCCTTGGCCATATCATTGGATGGACCCTATGATTATGCAACTTGTACCTTTCTAACCAGAACACATCTCTCACGCTTTCCACGTAGCATTTTTAATATCACGTCAATATTTCTTTTTACCTTAGTTATCTTATCTCTTGGTAATTCTTGAGTAGTCTTCTCCTTCATTCCCTAGGCCCTATAGTTGTGTCTTCTTACTTCTTCAAGTTTCAAAATAACTCCAACTTGTTCTTGTAAAGAAAATGAGATATTCCATCACTTTTCTCTTATATTTTCACTTTCTAATCTTTTAAAAGAAGGCAAGGATTCCATTATTGTCATGTCTAAGCTTCAAAATTCCACATTTCAAGAGTTTACTAGGTAATTTGGTGGACTTTATTTCTTTTCTTAAACAAGTTTTGTTAAAAGATTGAAAGTTGTTAATATTTGTTCTTAATTATCTTGCTTTGTAGGTGGGTAAAGCTTTGAGTTGTCCAACTTTTGTTCAAGGTAAGTGAAAACTCTAGAGGTTAAGTTAAGTTGATCTACTTAGTACTCTTGACTTAGTTGATTAATGTTTGTTAATTTAATTTGAATTTGATTGTAAGTGCAAGCAAGCCTCAATAATGGCGTGTTGAGATATTGTGATGATTTGACTTGTCTCAATAAAATCTTACATATTTAAGATGTGTTTGATTGATTTCCATGAGGTGGAGTAGAACATTGGATGCAAAAAATGTGAAAATAACGAAACTGGACTTAAAAGTGATACTAACCATGCATAGGTTATACATACTTACCGATTATACCTGCCTCTCAATTATAGCCACTTGTTGATTATACCCACCTCTCGATTATAACCATTTTGCCCATTATACCACTTGTCGATTATACATAGTCTTATCTCTCCCTCTCCCCTCCTCCCACCCTACTCTTGATGTGTGAGTGTCAAGCTCCACGTCGGACACGAAGGAGCTCGACACAATGTCAAGCTTTGGGCCATTAACGAATCATCAACGACAAAAGAACAACTAAGCTGAGATATGGTGGGATAAATGAAGTGGAGAGATAGATCGAGGGAGATGACCAAGCAAACGCGAAAGCGAGAGAGAGAGAGAGAGAGAGAGGACTGCAAAGTGATGATATCACGAAGGTGGGTGGTGGCGCCGGTGTGGTGAGGCGATGGTAGCTGGGTAGCAATTTTTTGCACATGAAACGAAGGTGCTCAAGAAAGACATGTTGATACAAAGTCGGAGAATGTTGGAGGAAGAAGAGAGAAGGTTACTTTGGTCATTACAAAATAAAAGGAAGTGTCTTTTGTTATAAGGGGTTGAAAATAATTCACCCAAATTTTCATATGGATCTTGTTAACGAATATGCCGGGAATTATTAATCATATTTAATAAAGAAATATCTTCAATTTAAATAAACTTATTACTTGTAGCACGAATTTTCCTACAATTCAACGGAATGTTTTGCCCCTTTCAACGGCGGAAGAATAGCCCAACGGCAGAAGAATAGCCCAAGTGCCATAACTTGACATGGGAGGACACTTAGGGCGCGTTTGGAACGATTCTTCCCTAAGCTAATTTTGATCGAACCGATTCTTTTTATTCTCCTTTCCTTTAACCGATTCTAAGCATTTTTAAGCCGTTTGGAATCGTTCAAAATTTCGATTCCGGAATAGAATTGTGTTTGGTACCGTGTTCATTAATTCTATTCCAAATCAATTTCTTTTAAATTTTAAATAATTTTTTTACTTTTTTCCTTTGTTTTCTTTTCTTTTTTAATTTTTTTAATTTTTTTCTTTTATTTTTCTTTTTCTTCCTTTTTCTTTTCTTTTTCTCATCTTCTTCTTCTTCTTCGGCGGCGACCTCACCTGAGCGTCACCGACCCTCGGCGAGGCCGGCCCTCGTCGGGGCGAGCCTCGCCGACAACCGGGCGAGGCTCGCCTAGTCCCGCCGGTGGCCGGCCGACCTCGTCGGGGTCGGGCGAGGCTGCTGTGCCACCGGCGGGGCCGGGCGAGCCTCGCTGGCCACCGGTGGGGGGGGCGTCGCGAGGCTCGCCCAACCCCGCTGCCCGGTCCCCGGCGGAGGCTCGACCTCGCCGGATCTCGCGAGGCCGAGCCTCGCCGGTGGCCGCGGGCCTCGCCCGCCCCGCGAGGCCTCGCCCGGCCCCGGCGAGGCCCGCCATCACCTAGGCGAGGCTCGGCCTCGCCCCGATCACGGGAGGCCGAGCCTCGCCGGTGGGAAGGCTTGCCTCCGGCGAGCTCGCCGGACCGGCGGCCGGCGGGAGCGGCGGGCGGCGGCGGGGGCGGCGGCGACGATGGATGGCGGTGGCGGGCGGTGGTGGACGGCGGTCGCGAGATGGCCGAAGGGAAGAAGAAAATTTATTGATTTTGATTCTCAAATTCGTTCACGAACAAGAATCAACTTTTTTTATTCTTGATTCTATTCCCAATCTGTTCCTAACAAAAATTTTACCAAACGCAATTCTAGGCCGAAACCGATTCCGGAACAAAGAATCGAATTTAAGACTTGTTGGGATGGTTACCAAACGCCATAAGTGCCATAACTTTAAAATGGTACACTTGAGTTCGGTTTTGAAGTTAAATGGGACATTTAAGTGCCACTCCGGCGAAAATCCGACCAAATGGCTTACATGGCGACTTTCCGACGAGTTTGGTCCAAAACGGCGTCGTTTTGCACGACGTGGCGGAGAAAATGCAAAAACGACGCCATTTCGTATCTACGTGTAAATAATAATATAAAAATTAATTAAATTAGATTTAAAATTAATTTTATTTAAAATATTCAAAAAATTAAAATAAAATTTTAAAATTAAAAAAATTAAAAATTAAAAAAAATTAAAAAATTTTAAAAATTTTAAAAATTTTAAAAATTAAGAAAAAAGGGGGGTGGGGGAGGTCGAATGGGGGCGGCCGAGGGCCGAGCCCTCGTCGCCACCGCCTCCCGCCGTCGCCGGAAGGGCCGCGACGGAGGGGCGAGGGTCGGCCGGTCGCCGACCCCTAGTTGACCGATGGCGAGGGCCGGAGCCCTCGCCACTGGTCGGTCGGCCTCGCCGCCCCTAGCCAAGGCTCGGCAACCCCGTCGACCCTCCCACTTCGTCGCCGGCCCTTCCCGATGGCGGCGGGGAGGCGGCGAGGCCTGAGCCCTCGCCGATTTGGGCAAGGGCCGCGACCCTTGCCCTAAGTCCAAACCCAGATCCTAATCAACTTGGAGGCGAAGGACAAGGAATGCTTTGGGAAAGGGAATGGAGTATCAAAGACTAGACCGGCTCGCCGGAACCGGTTCCTGTTCCGAGCGCCAGCACTCGCTTGATTAGGAAAGGAATCATGTAATTTAGGCTCTTGACAAGTTGGAATTGATGTCATGCCCTTGGTTAGGCCGACATAGAGTAAACCATACCCGATCGATAGGGTTCAAAGCGCGTGGCGCTCGGGATGCTTCGATCAATAGAACAGAAGAGGAGCAATAAGGCGAGGGTCGCGGCCCTCGCCCAGATCGGGCGAGGGCTCGCGGGCCCTAACCGCCTCCCCGCCGCCGTCGGGAAGGGCCAGCGACGGAGTGGGGAGGGTCGACCGGGGTCACCGGGCCCCGGCCGGGCTCGGCGAGGCCGGGCCGATCGGCGACGAGGGCCCGCGAGCCCTCGCCCGGATGCGGGGCGAGGGTCGCGGCCCTGCCGTCGGTCAACCGGGGGGCCGACGACCCCGCCGACCCTCCCCCTCCGTCGCGGCCCTTCCGGCGACGGCAAGGGGCTCGACCCTCAGCCCCGTTCGACCTCCCCCTTTTTTTTAATTTTTAAAATTTTTAAAATTTTCTTAATTTTTTAAAATTTTTAAAATTTTCTTAATTTTTAAAGTTTTTAAAAATTTTCTTAATTTTTAAATTTTTTTGAATATTTTAAATAAAATTAATTTTAAATCTAATTTAATTAATTTTTATATTATTATTTACATGTAGACACGAAACGACGTTGTTTTTGCATTTTCTCTGCCACGTCAGCGTGCAAAACGACGTCGTTTTGGACCAAACTCGCCGGAAAATTGCCACGTCAGCCATTTGGCCGGATTTTCGCCCAGTGGCACTTAAGTGTCACATTTTACTTCGATATTGAAACTTAAGTGTACCATTTTAAAGTTATAATACTTAAGTGTCCCTCCTCCGCGCTGTTATGACACTCCAAGTGTCCCAACCTCCCCTTTCAACATAAGTTTCTGTGCCCAGCATATACTTATACCATGTTTGTTCATCATGTCAAAAGCTCAATTTTGACTGGCGGGGAAGCTCTCTCCTGGGAGGAAATATTGCGCCCTCCCCTTTTGATTTATTTACAAACATTAAATGAAATATAGATATTATGCACCTCTTTAGTAATACGATCAAAATTTTGGTCGTGCTCATAATTTTACAAAAAGTTCCATGAACTCAATAGAGGTTTTTCCATTTACACCTCTTTAGATAGCGATCTATCTTGATTAGAATTTGTTTTTCTATTTTACAAACTTTGAGAATAAATAGAGACTAATAAGCAAACATAGATAAGATACCTAAATTGGTCGGGAAAATTACTTAATAAGTCATAAATCTATCACACGAATGTCAATTCAATCATAAACTTTTAAAATTCTGCCAATTTAGCTCTAAATAGTTGCACAAAATTCAAATGTAACATCCCAATCAAATATCGCTAGAAATTGCTGATGTGGCAGTCTGATCATTGCCAACTGTCTTACCTAGCACACCAACATGTCAACTATGTTGAGCGAAAATTGATCGGAATGGCAACATTAAAATCTCCCAAAAATGTTTAGCACTAAATTGGCCAAATGAAAAAAGTTTAAGACTAAACCGAAATTCTTACAATAGATTTAGGACTAAATAAATAATTTCCCCTAAATTGTTCTTTTATTCAAAAAATCCATTCATATCTACCGTTACTCTATCATGTTTTATAAGGGTTTTCTCTATAAATTCCTTAGTATTGCTATATTCACTTAAAAAAGTTACCATCTCAAAGACATTCATTATACTTGGGATAATAGCACAAATGATAGTTGATTCTTGATTCAATGTGCAATATTGTCTCTAATATACAATGTGATCCCTGAAATTTGACATAATGTGCAATATAGACACTAAACTTTTAATATATTTAATGTGATTCTTGAACTATTGAGGAATGTTCAATGTTATACCTACACTATATGAAAATTTTCAAAGTTTAGAGATCATTGGACCATAATTTAGGGATCATATCAAACAAACTAAAAGTTCAAAGGCTACATAATACATTGGATCAAAGTTTAGTATGCATGTGGGAGATTTCTGAAATCATACAAATGGACATCTTGAATTTTGTACAGGTTGGGGTCACGTTTTGCCGAACTAGTCCGTATAAAAAATGAGGAAAAATATAATGATCAAACTTATCGAGCACATAATATATTCGTCCAGCCCTCCATGATAGGTTAGCATCTGACCTACCACGCGTCACGATGGGGACCAATACCATAATTTTGGGTAATTCTAGACCGCCGTGAGCTTGAGTTTAACAGGCTGAGGTGGCGCTTGTTGTTCAGATTGGAGGGAAGGATTGGCGTGCTTTCTTGGAATGAGCAGCGCAAAACTTCATATGAAAATCAGTCGGGGTGCGAAGTCTAAATCTTGCTTGTGATTTTTAAATAGCCTGGATTTATACGAGGCGTAATCTTCTGCTTCCGGTTGATATTAGTAGAAGACTTGCTCACTTAGCGGAGGAAAAAAGAGAGATGTTCAAAATTACTTCATGTTAAGTAGAAAAGTTACTCTACACCAATGAACGTTATTGATCATAGGTATAGAAACACTTGTTGCTTTACTGGAAACTTAGTAGTACACATGAATAAATTACTGACCATTTAGAATGACTTTTCTATCTATCTTTTAAGTTACCTGCTATGGATAAGTTAAAAAAAAAAACTACTTTAACCTCTCGATGCTGATAAATTTTTCCACTAGCTAATGTAGAAAATTACTTGTTAATGATTTAACCGGGAAAAGCACCCAATAAATCATAAACTCATTCTACTTATACCAATTCAGTCCTAAACTTTCAATTGTGTCAATTTAATCCTAAACATTTTTACGTTTTGTCAATTGAATCCATCCGATCAATTTAGACTAGAATCGCCGACGTGCACACTAGCCGTTTTATATGATACAATTGGTGTTAACGTGAACATTTTTTGAGAATTTTTATAATTTTGTTTAGTTCTTCTTCTCTTTTCCTTTTAGGCTAAGGACCGGCAAGGGTTGCCAACCAACCCTCGCTAGCTCATGGCAACCCTCGTCGGCTCTAAGTGATGGCTGCAATGCCCTTGCCATATGTGGGTGTCATAGCCTCATCGGGTCAGTGAGGCCATGGCACCCTCACCTAGCCTAGATCTAGCAAGGGTGGCAAGAGTGTAGCAACCCTCGCCAAATCTAGGCAAGAAGCTGGATGCCCTTGTTTTGGCTGGCAAGAGCGTCACGATCCTCACCCAAAGTCGGTGAGGATTGCCGGCCCTAAATTAAAAACTAATATTAATAATAAAGATAAGAGAAGAAAGAAAACCAAAAAATTATTTAAATTTTTAGAGTTATTAAAATTATTAAAAATAAAATGTGAACATCAATGTCGATTGCGCTATGTAGGACCACCAACCTCCATGTTAGCAATTCCTAATGTAAATTGCCCAAATAGACTCAATTGGAAAAATATAAAAAAATTTATGACTTAAATTGGCATAATTGAAAGATTTATGACTTAATTGACATAAGTACAATAAGGTTAGGATCCTTTGTTTGTACTTTTTCTAACTTAACTAGTTACCTGTTCCTTTTCAATCTTTATTCCAAAAGTCCACATCGTTTCATTAAACTTGATGGGCTATATTACACATGGTTGCACTTCTATCCTTTGGCCCACGGTATCATCAAAATCCACCTTTGATTCAACTTCAACATGAAATAATTAACAGATCCATGAATTAATATGAGTAAATAATATGTGTACCGTTTACTATTTTGGGAAGAAGGCATGCATTGAAGATCGAAAAAGAGCGGAAAAAAACTAAGCAAAATATATAAAATGCAGTTTGCTAATTTTGCACACGGCCCCCAACTTAAATCTCTTTTATTGAAGTGATAATTTTGCAAAAATCATCCAAGTCAGTATTGGTAGTGCCATATAAGATTATAATTGAATTGACCATACACATCAATGATTCCCAGCCATTCTTAGCTAGAAGAACTATATTGACAAATCATTAAAAGTTGTAGGACTAAATTGGCCAAATTGAAATTTTTATAACTGAATTGATCGTAGATTATGACTTTTTGCACAATTTTTCCACACTTCTTAGTAGTATGCTATTCATTTATTATTACGCTACCATGAATGTTTGGATTAAAGAGGGATATAAATCCAAATTCTGACCTAAAAAGGACATGCGGGGTTGACTTTGTGATTTAGGTTCATTGAACTTTGACAATATAGATGACTAACGAGAAAACATGCAAGAAATTAATCACGCGAAGGAGTAAATCTTATTTAATAATATGCCATTGTAATACACGATGCCTATCTACCGTTAAAAGAATATTCATTTAAAGGAGTCATTCCCAGTAATGTATCAAACAGATGTGTAAAAGAGAAGGGAGAAATTCACTAACATGCCTTAAATATATGAGGAGTAAATTTATCATTAAATGAATCTCCATTCATAGGGCTCGTTTTCATGTATAAATGCAATGCATCGCTCCTTGATTTTCTCACCCTTGAAATCTCTCTCCGTGTCTCTTCTTACCAACACCTAATCAAATTTTTACTCCCGCTGAACTTGGTTCATTTTGGATTGAGGTCTCTCTCTCTCTCTCTCTCTCTCTCTCTCTCTCTCTCTCTCTCTCTCTCTCTCTCTCTCTCTCTCTCATGGATTGAAGCATTCACATAAATTTTTTTATCTCTCTCTCTCTTACTAAAACTCTAGAGGATGGACTTACTTATGAATCAATGCTTATGGATTGAAGCATTCCCATAAAAAAATTTATCATTTTTTTAATTTTACAAATTAAAGTGGCAATCTTTTATTTTGCAGGGACATTTCATAGGTGATAATTTCTTTCTAATTATTAAGAAAAAAAATTTGTATAGCGATCCTCAAAATGTTAATGATGTGTAAATTATATCTACGTAAATCCTTTTGATTATAACAACACAATTATTAGAGGTGTGTTCTACCATGGAGCTTATATCCCGTCGTGGGGTCTATACCAAAAGAGAGAGAGAGCCCATCCCTTCTTTCTCTTTTTCACCATTATGTTGCCGTGCGGTTTTTCGATGTGGTGCTCTTTCCATCATAGGTCACATATTAATTACACGGTAGTCTTTCAAATTTATGGGGGTATTATTCTGTACAATATATTTACTGATATTTAGGTCCATAATAGGTATATCGTGTGACAATATTTACTATGATAAGATTTGCTGAGATTTAGTATATTAATCTTCCTCTATTTCGATTTGTACCACCTTATAAAACCCTAACGCCAGGTGCTGCAGCGGTTATCATCAGATTGATCGTGCTCTAGCTATTTCGCTTTATACTCCCTTCTGATCCTATTCTGTTCAACTGTTTGTGGTTTTCTTTTCTGAATTTCATGCATAGAGCTCAGCTAGCAAGAGGAAGTCGTGGTCGAAAAATATGCTCGATGTATATTGTTGGACTACTTATTACAATTGGTTTGAGAATATTCGTATGATAGTGACTGTCCGGCAGCTATGCAATACCCAATTAAGACTTTTTCATTGCAGGACGCTCCTGATTTACAATAGCATGATGAGATAGAGGGAAGCAACCTACTATAGAAGAAAACGGAGGAGAGCCGGTGGCAATAGGCTAAGAGCCGAAGTATTATCTGCAACATTTGGCAACGGGGAGTTCTATTCAATGTATGAGGCAAAGAACATCACCGGGAAGTGTAGGTGATCCAATTGAGAGTAAATTAGAAGTGCTAAAAAATTTTAGACAGTTGAGATTAAAGAACATCGGGTGTTAAAGAAAGTGGTAAAAATGAGTATGAATGGGCAGTGCTAAGTTTGCCCCTATATCAACTCCAAGCATGTCCTCAAGTGTCAAAATGATAGAAATACCAAATTATTACGGCAGCAACATAGATGCCCCTACCCTAGGGGCAACACGTGCTAGCTACCACACACGTGCCACCGGGTAAGTCACCCTGCGACGCCCGGGAATCGAACTCCTCCCCTTGCGTTAGGGGAGAAGCTCGCCCAGCGGCGCCACCTAGGTGGGTGGTGATATTAGAGATATTATTAGATATGGATGGTATTATTTAATACTTCGTCGTTTCCTAAAATAAGACCATTTCCTTTATATGTATTGTTGGGATATAAATACCCCTTAATTGTAACGTATTATAGAAAAGAAGTTATCAAGTAAAGGAAAATTCCAAATAAGAGTTAGAAATGTTCTCATTTTCTCAAATAATGACCTAAAGTGAACCTTATTTTAAATAAGGTCTGAAATAGTCATATCAATCTCAAAGAAAAGCTTAAATAATTATGATTGTTTCAAACAAGAACCTAGCATCGTCGGCTTGCAGGCCAGCAAAATATTCAAGCAATCGGGACATTTTTGTCCAAACATAAGTTAGATTTTAATTAAATTAAATTAAAAATCTAAAAAGAAAGAAAGAAAAACACAAGTGCTTGTGGCCGCCGCCCCATAACGGCGAGGGTCGCTTGGCCTCTCCCACTTTTGACCCTCACCTTTGGTCGATGAGGGTCACCAGCCCTCGTCTAGGCACTGGCGACCACGATTTGCCACTTTGCCCCATCGGTGATGGGGCAGCTGCCACAACAATCCCTCTCGCCTACGTATTCCTTTAAATTTTATTTTGAAAAGAAAAAGAAAGAAAAAAAAAAGGAAAGAAATTAAAAATTTTAAAAGATAAAATTACCCATGACAGTTAGTGAGTTCAAGTCCTTTTTTGAAATCGGTATGGACACTTCATACCATTAATTAAATTAAAGTCCACTCCGTGCCCTTATTTGAGAAAATAAGAGTATTTTGGGTCCTCATTTTAAACAATGTCCATTTCAAACTATTATATAAAAAAAAAAAAAAAAAAAAAATAGGGGCACTTCAAACCTTATTTTAAACAATGTCCATTTCAAACTATTATATAAAAAAAAAATAGGGGCACTTCAAACCCTTATTTGAAATTTTCGCTTGAGTAAAGATGGAGCCGCTAAAAATGCTGCATAATTCTTTTTCACGAGTAATTGCACATTTTTCTTTTATCTTTTGTAAACATAAGACAACAGGCAAATGCATGTCACAGTAGCTCTCTATGTCTAAATAATTGGAAATACTGAAATGAATTGAAGAGGATGCTGTGTTTTTAATTTTATTTCTTGTCGCCATCTTTATTCTTCTCCTTTTTATCTTCCTTCTTTTCTTCTGTAGCTGGGCCAACAGATAGTATGTCCACTTTTCCAATTTTCTTCAGCTTCTTTGCTACAGCCATGGAGTCCATGTCACCTACCACAGTCAGCTTTTGCTCCTTCAAATCCGCTGCTATGGAATCAACCCCTGAAAGATTGGTTTCAAGGGAACAAAAAGAAGCTCAATACAACTGAACTTAAAGCTCAAAATTGATTTTGCACCAAATATTCATATGCATTGAGGCATTCTTCTTGCATGAACAACATAGATGATTTTTCTTTGGTAATTTACATGAGGAAGGATCTCTTATTAGTACCATAAACATCTGCAACGGCTTCGATGGCTTTCTGCTTCATCTTCTCATCGTTCATAGTCAAGAGCTTGACAACCACTTTCTATAAAAAAAATAAAAAACAAATTTAGATACGTAACATTGCTTACAAACAGAAATGATTTCGTATCAAGAATTGATTCTCTGGTTTTCATGACCAGAGGACGCAAGACTATAATACTGGCATCGAATCAATAACGACTCGTCTAGAGAAGGAAAATTGCTAGAAGAAGAGAAAGCATGATAGCCTGTCACGTACTTGTGCCATCGAAGGCTCGCGGAGAGGGTGCTGCAAAGGTTGACACACAAGAGACACGAGGCGAACTGAGGGTTTGTGCTGGGGGGGAATAGGATTCGCATGGTTTATAAGCTTATTGGAGAACATGATGTGAGAAGACGTTTGTTCCTAGAAACCTTTGAGGGCTGAATATGGAGAGGAGGTCAACGTGCTGGCCTCACCGCTTTTGGAAGAAGCATAACTCATGCCCGTTATTCCAGCTCTTCTATTGATTATCTCTTTTCTTTTCATACTTCCAAGCCAAAAAAAAATACAAAAAAAAACAAAACCATCGTCACTGATTCAATGTCGCCTTGTTACCCTCCTGGAATTGACGGGTTCGAGTCGGCTCTGCCCAGATAAATCAGTCTAATATCGGAGCTTGCTGCTTGGCTTAATTCAATTTTTTTGTTGCCCAATCTTTTCTGCACGCGGAGCGTGGTCGTCGGTTTTGGTTTTCATGGCGAGCATGTGTGGCGGCTCCTACATTAGAGATTTAATAAAAGTAGTGCGCTCTAGAATAGATTGATATTAGTTTTTTGATTTGTCAATGTGTAAATGCTGGGTGTTCAATCGCTGGACAGCGAGCATGATGGTGAAATGACTCAGCAAGAACGTGCCACAGACAAAAATGTAATGCTAGGATTTGTTCCCATGTGGAGATGATGCATGTTTAATTGATCCACGACTTGAAGAACTGGTCTGCAAGTTTCTGTGAATTTTTATTAATTCCATTTTCGGTGAACATAAAGATCTTCTACATAAGTAGCTGGCCGTGTAACGCGTATTAAGATTGGCCAAATGAGGGGTTTGAAAAAAGCATGAATTGCTGGGCAAAAAATAATTTCGCTTTTCATACAATCTAAGAGAACAGTGCAAACTTTCACTCAAGCCAGGGGAAGTAGAGCTTCGTCTGGCCGGGGGTTGTTCCCTAATTTGGTTTCAAATCCCCCACGGTTAACCCTTTCCTCAATTTTACGCCTCAAGGAGGACTCCAATTCGGTGTAGCAGTTTAAGGTCATGCTAAGGACCATTTTATAAAACCAGCTGCCGTCATTCCAAGATGCGCGCCCTGGCAACCTAGGGGAATTAGAGCTTGGTTTGGCCGGGGTTGTTCCCTAATTTGGTTTCAAATCCCCCCGCAGTTAACCCTTTCCTCAATTTACGCCTCGAGGAGGGCTCCGATTCAACATAGCAGTTTAAGGTCATGCTAAGGATTAATACAATCTAAAAGAACAGTGCAAACTTTCACTCAAGCGACAAATAAATGGACCATTACCTTTTCCTCACAAAAATCTTATGTAGCATCCGACATGGCTGACGACGGTGATGAGTACAATGGACAAATCAGCTAAGCCAACAGGGCACCATGGATTTTTTAACAAGAAAGGTGTAATTTGAGTGAGGTCGTGGGTCATTAATTTCAAATAACAAAGAGACCAAAGAGAGTTTAATTCCAAATTGAATTCGCAGATTAAATGGCTAGGAATTTTGCCCCCAACCGAGTTTGCAAATTTGGATTTCAAATCATCGTTTTGCTGCTAACTTGAGGAGTTTGAGTAAATCATGAAGTTCAATTAGTGTTTGGAATTTGCAAATTGGGGTGACAAGTCATGGATTTTGCTATGAATTTAGCAAATACTCCATCATAATCAAAGTGGAACAGCCTTGTTTCACTTAATTGACATGTCACATCACTGTCATTAGCTTTGAAAGTGCCAAATAAACGTAGTTGAATGGAAGAAAGTCAATAGCGGATGTTTTTGTCCCTCAGAGAAAACTTCGTACTTTTTTAGGGTCATTTGAAAAGTGACCTCATTTTTGTTAGAAGGGTGCAAGTCGACGGATATTTTCTTCCCTCAAACAAAAATTTGTGCATTATTTTTATTTTTTTGTCATTTAAAAAGTAAAGTTATCTATCCTGAGATATAAGTCGGTACTTTCTTTTGGATTTAGCATAAAATGATACTGCTACTATGCCATCAAAAGTTGCTAGGACAAAGTTCTTTTTACCCTCCTTGGTGTATCTAAACAGTTGTCTCATATCTAATTAGCTAGTTAGTGAGGTAATAACTTACCAAGGTGATAATCAGTAGCCGGTAACTCTGCTTGCAATAAAATGCGATTTGTCAATGGAAGAATGCATTTTTGTTTCCCTTGCGTTGTTTCCAAAAGCTTACTAATCTCAATTTTCAAACAATTTAAATTTTTATAAGCTGTACCAGGTGAAATAATTCACTTGTTCAACAGGGACTAGAGTTATTGGAATGATAAGGAAAAGTCAAAATTAATGGGAAAGAGTTGACAAAAATCTCATTTAGTTTGGGAAAAACTATATCCATATCTTATCTAAACAAAATTACAATTTTTTTCTTTCCTTAGGACATATTTTTCACCGCCTTTTGCAGACAGGTGGGGAAACAAAAAAGTTCTTTTCTTGCCCTACTGGAATTAACTTGGAAGCAATAGCATATCGATGAGGATAATAATGGATTGGGCCAATGTCCTACCGAGGGCCAATTCCAAAGCCAAGCCCAATTCCTAAGTATGTTATGTCTTGTGAATATTGTGTGACCTAAAGGGCCCAAAAGGTGCAAGGCCCAGGGTGGATGGCCCACACTTGGAGGGTTAGCCACTGACTTATACTAAAAATACAAGGTAAACAACCCCTTGTACTAAAAATGAAGTATCTGATTGGGTAGCCAGATGCTTCACTGTTTTCTTTATTTCATAAATACAGGATTTAATACCAAAATATTCCATCTCTCGTCATTCAACATTCTAGACTTATTCACAAAATCATCCCTTTTTCCCCAAATTATCCTTGTAATTTTTCTAAATTGCTCCACCTTCCAGAAACAAACATCTCAATTAGACGCCGGTCTCCTCTTCCAACATCATAGCCCCCACCCCCCAAGAGACGCCTCTGTCAAGAGAGGAGAGCTTGACAATGCATTGAGGTCTTCGAGGAAGCAGGGGGAGAGAGAGAGAGAGAGATGTGGTCCTCTGTCATTTAGGTAGCTACAAGACTAATGTGGCAAAGGCGAGAATCAAGGGGACGATGGAATGCGATGGCTAGACGTGGCGGGGTAGAGGTTGTTGCTAAAATAAGGTGAGTTCTTCAATAATTTCCCAATCAACTGTGTGATGCATTGGACAAGTGTTAGGGATGATGTCATAAATACTTTTTGAAATTTGACCTGATGTGTAATATAATCCATAAACTTTTAGTTTATTTAATGACGTCCTTAACTTTAGCCTAATGCACAATATTACCCTTGAACTTTTAATTTATACAATATGTTCCCTAAAATTTTGTTAAATGTTTAAACTAACCCATATACTATATAAAAATATTCAATATTATCTTTTCATTAATTTAAATTCATGAACGACATTAAACACTTTCATATAATTTAGGAACTAGGTTAAATATGCATAAAAAGTTTATGGACCACATTGAACGAATTAAAAATTAATAACTAATATTGCACATTGGGCTAAAGTTTAAAAATCACATTGAGTAAATTAAAAATTCAGAAACAACATTGAATATTAAAAGAAAATTTAAAAATTATTTTTGTCGTTTTGTCAATCTTAATATTGTAGATTGTACGGTTGACATGGAATCCAACCGATGAAAGGGCCGCTCCTTTGCTAATCATACTTCTTTGTGGGACCGAGAATAGATAGAAACCCCCCATTTCTTTGTACATTTGTGGAATGTCTAGGGGGGAATCATGCGTCTAGAGTTTACCTTAGTACTGTAGCATGTAGGGCATGTGCTTGACTTCTCATTCTTTGAAAACCAGACTAGCTTCCACCACTAATTAATAATCAAAGAAGGAAACGTATCACATGCGAGTCATCAATCGAAGTGAAAGAATAATGATGACTGGGCAGATGCAATCCCACGCTTTCTCCAACTTGCCACTAAAAAACACAACCCTGCCCATCCCAACCACGAATTAAGCCAACTATTCCAAGGCGAAACGCTAGCTTCAGCAAGAAACTGGGCTCTCTGTACATGCCTCTCTCTCTCTCTCTCTCTCTCATCCCATAGCCAGTGAATCACAAAATCCTCAAGAAATCAAACGCACGCCATGCAAAGATTACCGAGCACCGTCTTGCGGACCACGGGCCTTGCGGAGTCGCTTCGCCAGAAGGACGGCGATTTGGCGTTCTCCACTTAAGAAAGGATCCTCCCTGTGGTTCCTTCCTTGTTGCTATTCTTGTTGATCCTTGCTGCTCTTGCTTTCAACTCCACTTTGAAGATTGACACGGTGATTTCTCATTCCTTCTGTTGGTGTTTCTAGTTGCCTCGTATCGCTTCTAGCTACTTTATATAATTTGATCTTAAACTTTTTTGGTGTCTTTTGCGCTACAATTTATCACTTTCTTTTCTCACTCTTTCTTTATCGAAATTCTGATTCTAGGCTTGTTGAGGAAGTCATGGTTAATTTCAAAAAAAAAAAAAAAAATTGGCGAGCAAGCGGATTAGTACATCTATATTAATTGTACATACTGTAAATGTTGGAACGTCAAACTCCATACATGTCTGTTTTTGCTGGACAATTGTCTAATGAAATTTTCCTTTGTTTCAGTCTACAATCTCTGCGGGTAATCCAAGTAATCAAAGTATAGTCATCTCGGATAAGAACCAGCTTAATCTCCAACCGAAGAAGCTCGAATTCCCACTGAATTGCAGCTCCGAAAACCAGACCCAAACCTGCCCAACAAACTATCCGACGTCGTTTTCGCCGCAAGACCCATCAACGGAACCCGATTGCCCAGATTATTTCCGGTGGATCCATGAAGATCTGCGTCCGTGGAAGGACTCAGGAATCACGAGGACATGGTGGAGAGGGCGAAACCGACCGCCCATTTTCGCCTAGTGATCATCAAAGGCAAAGCTTATGTGGAAAAGTATCGGAAGTCAATACAAACTAGGGACATGTTCACCGTGTGGGGTATTTTGCAATTGCTGAGGAGGTATCCCGGTCAAATACCCGATTTGGAGCTCATGTTTGACTGCGACGACCAGCCGGTGATTCAGTCGCGGCACTACCGGGGAAGAATGCGACAAGCCCGCCACCGTTGTTCCGGTATTGCGGGGATCGATGGACGATGGACATCGTCTTCCCAGATTGGTCCTTCTGGGGCTGGTATGTAATTGATTAACATTCCTCGTCATTTTTGGTCTGTCTTTTGATTCAATCTTTAGTACGGGAATATAAAATCGGAGAAATGCTTGCATGGAGTCGGTTCATGTTATAAAGACAATCATTAGAACATACGGAATTTGGATCAATAATGACAGTAGTTTTCCGGTTGTAGTTGTTAAATTTAGCCCACAAGTAGAAAAGTTAAAGAAAGTACTTCGATTGGGAAAAAAAAAGTTATCTTTGAAGAATGCGGGAGAGAGAATGCGGGAGAGAATTATTTGAGATGCGAAATGAATTTTACTGAGGGTTTCGGCCCCTCGTGCTAGCGACGGGCACCTACCGGTTGAGGTCATTTGATGTCTTTTCTTTTTCCATGGCCTCTTTGCTTTGTCGGCTGGAGATAGCATATTACCAGGAATGGACAGATATAGTTTTAAAGATTCCGATTGAAAAAATCGAATATGACCGTACATTAATCGTTGGGATCATAAAATGTGTCTTTTCATGATGTGAAAATAGACTTTGGAAAAGTTACCATAAAATTGTCTAATCGAGGCTTGATAGATCCCATAGCATGATAGATCTATATGGTTACAAGTAATAGGGTAGCTGTGCTAGTTGCCTCCTTCTCACTTTTTTCTTATTAAAAGAAAATGTTTGATTAGGATTGGGAGGAAATTGATTTCTCTCATCTAGTTACTACCAAATAATTGCACACACACACACACACACACACATATATATATATATATATATATATATATATATATATATCTGTACTGAGTTTTTTTTATTTTCCTCGGAATTTATGAAGGGCTGAGATTAATATAAAGCCATGGGAGAGGCTGCAGATGGAGCTGAAACAAGGGAATGAGAGGAAGAAATGGATAGAAAGAGAACCGCACGCATATTGGAAAGGAAACCCTTTTGTGGCTGAATCCAGAAGAGACCTCCTCAAGTGCAACGTTTCTGAGACCCAAGATTGGAATGCTCGCTTGTTCATCCAGGTATATATTTACTATGAACAATGGATTACTGAATA
The DNA here is from genome assembly GCF_016545825.1 of Eucalyptus grandis. NCBI lineage: Eukaryota > Viridiplantae > Streptophyta > Magnoliopsida > Myrtales > Myrtaceae > Eucalyptus > Eucalyptus grandis. The sequence continues at coordinate 30,346,000 of NC_052615.1, read as the reverse complement.
ACGGTTCCTATCCACGTGTGAAGTCAGATTACAAATGTAGGAAGTTGATGTAACTCCTTCAACTAAGAATGATATGGGAACTTCTAGGGTTTCGACATTCAAGCCTGTAGAATCCACTCTATCCTTATTTGACTATAATCACGAACAGCTTTCGTGTATATCGTTAGCTTGTTTCGCCGACTAATTCTAACTGCTTGGTCACTTTGAGTTTGTAAACTTAGGAACTTCATATGCTTGAATATACGGTAATTTTGCAGGATTGGATCCTTGAATCACAACAAGGATTCAAGAACTCAGACCTAGCACGCCAATGCGCACACAGGTGATGATCAAGCTCTCAGCAACACCAACCGTATCATTTCCATAAGCAAAAACAGCTTTACTTTACTTGGTATGTTAGAGATCTGAATTTACGAATGAACATGTTGTGGCTAGATTCAAGATCTACATAGAAGGGTATGCGTGGTCGGTCAGTGAGAAGTACATCCTGGCCTGTGATTCCACGACTCTACTGGTGAAGCCTCAGTTCTATGATTTCTTCACCAGGAGCCTCAACCCCTTGCAGCACTACTGGCCCATCAGAACTGAGGACAAGTGCCGATCCCTCAAATTCGCCGTGGACTGGGGCAATAGCCACAAGCAAAGGTAAACGTTTTCTCTAGCAGCTACAGTTGAATTCCATGGTAAGCGTGTTGGCCTTACGGGCGCAATTCTCGATGGACTTGCATAGGCACGAGAGATAGGGAAGGCTTCAAGTGACTTCATCCAAGAGCGAGTGAAGATGAGCAATGTGTACGACTACATGTTTCAACTGATGAATGAATACGCCAAGCTTCTCAGGTTTGAGCCAGAGGTCCCAGAAGGAGCAGTGGAGGTCTGCTCTGAGCTAATGGCTTGCCCTGCAGGTGGGACGGAGAAGGAGTTCATGGTGGAGTCATTGACCATGAGCCCATCTGCTACAGGCCCATGCACTATGCCTCCACCATACGAGCCCAAATTGGTCGATGCCATGTGGAGGAAAAGTGCCAGTGCAATCAGGAGGGTGGAGAGGTGGGAAAATGAGTTCTGGCAAAAGTCTCAGAACAGATCAGCTTAGTTGGGTACATGTGCAGAATCGGATTCTTGTCTTGTAAACGGAGCAAGAGACTGACTTTGTAAATCAAACTATCTTTTTTTGGCATCGCGTCGTAGCTACGAAGAGTATTTGACTTGATAACTACATCCACTAGAAATCCATAGCTTGGGAACAATGGCCAGTCCAAGTGGCAGCGGGGAGGAGGTGTTCAGCAGCTTGATTCCCGGTGCAGCTTTTAATTGATTTCTACTGTCATTATCGAGATCACGTGTATAGTTTTTAGAGGCGGACTATTTCCATCTCAATGAGGCTAAAACATTCATTTTATTGGGCAGCGATCAAATCACCCTCTAATCCATCCTGTATCCTCTCTTCAACACGCGCACTCATTTCCACTGGCTGTTTCTTCGTTATCTTAATGTCTTTGCAACCCTTTTCTTTCTGTTTTTCGCTTGGTTGACCGCCTCTTGGCTTGCACAGCTGAAACAGCTTAGCGCTCACATCTTTTACTTACCCTGAAAGAAAGGTCACGGAACAATTTAAAGGCGACAACTTTTGCTTGCATTCCACTATACCTTCCTTTTGATCAAGCAAAGCTTACACTGGAAAGATGAAGATGGAAAGTGAGATAGAGATCAACGACAATCCAAATACATCGTTATCTGATATGAATCTCACTTTGAACTGGATGCGATCAAAAGGAACAATCTAAAGTAATGTCCATTATCATTTCTAGTCCTGATTTCTTTCCCCTCCTCTTCAGCCACTGCCCGACCGCTCATTGCCTCCATCAGGTGAAGTCTTTGCTAGTGAACGGGGCTACCTCCTCTCACCCCACCGTTGTGGCCCACTCCTCCCCGCCGATGTGACATCCAAATCGGTAATAATGTTTGGGTTATAAAGTTGAGTATTATTTAGCTTGGAGTTTTGGATGGCACATAGGAATCTAGTTGGGTCATCAATTTGGTGGGGTGCAAAAGGTACGAAACATGAATTTGCTTTAGGGTTAAATTGATAGATGTTGACATGTACTTTAATAGGGTAGAGCGACAGTATTACCATATTTGTTATATAAAGGTGTTGATACGTTGAGATTTTCCTGACATCCGATATTGTTCACTAATAATTTTAGTAGATTCAAAATATATTTCAGACTTATCATAATTTATAAATGATATCATTTTCCTTATTTATACACCGAATTACTAGATATCTTGGTCACTTAACAAAATGTCTACTTCGAAATGGGTTATTTGTCTTTTTCTAATTTTTACTTTTCTCACTCAATTTCAACAAAGTGTTTTTTACATCGAGCCATCATTACTTTTAACCTCAGTTATTCATTCTTATCTCTTGTAACTCTCTTCTAAGTTCATCCCCTTAGTCGTACCATTGGATGGACCCTATGATTATGCTACTTGTAACTTTCTAACCAGAACACATCTCTCACGCTTTCCATGTAGCATTTTTAATATCATGTCATCATTTCTTTTTACCTTAGTTACTTGTTCTTATCTCTTAGTAATTCTTGAGTAGTCTTCTCAATTCATTCCCTTTGGCCCTATGATTGTGTCTTCTTACCTCTTCAAGTCTCAAAATTACTCCGACTTGTTCTTGTGAAGAAAATGAGATCTTCCGTCGCTTTTCTCTTATATTTTCACTTTCTAATCTTTCAATAGAAGGCGAGGATTCCATTATTGTCATGTCAAAGCTTCAAAATTTCACACTTCAAGAGTTTACAAGGTGATTTGGTGGACTTTATTCTCTTTTCTTAAACTAGTTTTGTTAAAAGATTGAAAGTTGTTAATCCTTGTTCTTAATTATCTTGCTTTGTAGGTGGTTAAAGCTTTGAGTTGTCCAACTTTTGTTAAGTTAAGTGAAAACTCTAGGGGTTAAGTTAGGTTGATCTACTTTGTACTCTTGACTTAGTTGATTAATGTTTGTTAATTTAGTTTGAATTTGATGATAAGTGTAAGCAAGCCTTAATAATGGTGTGTTGAGGTACTATCATGATTTAACTTGTCTCAATAAAATCTTACATATTTAAGATGTGTTTGATTGATTTCCATGACATGTGGTAGAATATTGGATGCGAAAAATGTGAAAATAACGAAACTAGACCTAAGTGATATTAACCTTGTGTAAGTTATACCCACTTGCCGATTATACCTACCTCTCAATTATAGCCACTTGTTGATTATACCCACCTCCCGATTATAACCATTTTGCCCATCATATCACTCATCGATTATACATAGTCTATCTCTCCCTCTCGCTTCCTCCCTCCCTACTCTTGATGTGTGAGAGTCGAGCTCCATGTCGGCCACGAAGGAGCTCGACACGATGTCAAGCTTTGGGCCATTCATCAACAACAAAAGGACAACTAAGCTGAGACATGGTGGGATAAATAGATCGAGGGAGATGACCATGCAAACGAGAGAGAGAGAGAGAGAGAGAGAGAGGACTGCAAAGTGATGATAGCACGAAGGTGGGTGGTGGTGCTGATGTGGCGAGGTGATGGTAGCTGGGTAGCAAATTTTTGCACATGAAGCGGAGGTGCTCGAGAGAGACATGTCAATACAAAGTTGAAGCATATTGGAGGAAGAAGATAGAAGGGTACTTTGGTCATTACACAATAAAAGGAAGTGTCTTTTGTTATAAGGGGTTGAAAATAATTCACCCCAATTTTCATATGAATCTTGTTAACGAATATGCCGGGAATAATTAATCTTATTTAATAAAAAAAAAATATTCCATTTAAATGAACTATTTACTCATAACACGAATTTTCCTTCAATTGAATGAAATGTTTTGCCCCTTTCAACATAAGTTTCTGTGCCTAGCATATATTTATACCATGTTTGTTTACCATGTCAAAGCTCAATTTTGACCGGTGGGGAAGCTCTCTCCAGGTCCTTTTTTCCCCCTTATATTCGAAGATCGGAAAACAACGCAAGGACCATGCTCATTAATCAAATTTTCTACCTAACTCGGTAGGCCTTGCTCTTGACCGTTCACGGCAATGATTGTGGTACTTTTTTTTTTTTTTTTTTTCGCGAATTCAGCATCGATAAATATGTTATCATCATTTTCACGAAATGTCAACATACATCCGTGCAAATAACTTTTGCACTGTTTTCCTCTGCGCAATGAATGCACACCTTTTTTCCATTATCAATATTTTGGATAACTCATTTTTGTTTCCTTGCTTTTTGATTATCGGTTGTAAGCTTACTTTCGCTAAAGAAAATGCTTAAAATGTATAAAATGAGATATTTTACTATGGATAGTAAATAAATTTCAATCTTGAACATGTCACAATCTCAACGGGTGTTCGTGAAAATCACGGTTCTCATAATTGGGTAGTTGCTTGGCATGACGAAATCAAACATATTTTTCTCAATCTCAAAACCTCATCTCGATATTACTTTGTTTTCATGTGTCCTAAAATAGATAAAATTTCGATTAACACAGCCATGCTGCAATATTGCATGTCATTTAACAAACTAAGTCTTAGTTCAAGTACATTGTAATCTAGATATTAAACCACAAGTATAGGCTTTGTCATTTTTTACGAACAATCCTCTTCATCGATCAAAAAGAAAATATCAAATTCTACATTCATTCGGCAATTAAAGTTTTCAGAAAACTTAGTAAGAGTCTAATAAAATTTGTTATCAAAGCTAGGGATTCGGTGTATTCAAGCATTGTCATATCCTTCGTTTAGTGGGAAAATTATTCAATAAATCATAAACCTATTGTACGACGGCTAATGCAATCCTAAATCTTTTAATTATGTCTATTTAGTCTTAAACATTTTAACGATTTGCCAATATAATCATTCGGCCAATATTAACCAAAAATCACTAACATAGATGTCGGCATCTTATTTCACACAATAAACGCTAGCATTGACTATTTTTGCAATTTAATAAATTGCCTTGATTTTTGAATTTTTTTGAATTTCTTTTTCTTTTCATTTTTTTTTCCTATTTTTTTTTCCGCCAATTGCGCAAGCATTGGTGATAGTGATGGTCATTGCATCCGTTCTAGCAAGAGCATCCCTTGCCAACCTTTTGCAAGGGTGAACCTTGCCTTGCCAGATCCAAGCAACCTCTACTGACTATCACCAAGGCCTAGCAACTAGTAGAGGGAAATAGAGAAAGAAAAAAGGAAAACAGAGAAGGTAAAAAAGAAGGAAAGAATTGATCCACATGAGTGTTAGACATGCCACGTAGTAGGGTTAGCGATTATTAAACCATCACATGAGCTATTTCCAACCAAATTAACCAAAATAACCACATTGACAAGTCGTCAAAAGATTCAATACTAAATTGACATAATTAAAAGGTTTAGAATTGAGTTGGCCATTGTACATTAGATTTAAAAATTTTAGACAATGATTCCCTCGTTTAACTCTTAACTACAATTCACTTCTATGCCTTGGTCTTATGCGTGAAAGGAGTATTAGAGCTTTAATAGATCAAATCACGTCCCCATCTAACTACTACACCGCGTGTTGCCGCCATGCCACTAGTATATTGTAGGTTAGGATGAGCTTAGAGGCTTACAAGGTATGTGCGCCAAATCCACGAAATGGGTAGTGTCATTAGGAACGAAAGGAAGCTTCACAACCAAATCTATGTGTATTAGGGTTTGAGAGAGTCGTTTATGTCAAGTAAGGCTCCACATCTTTCTCGGCATTTAAGAAGTGACTTTCCTCTTTCCTAAGGCATATCATGTCAAAATTATTTTTGCCCTCTTAGATCGGTCCAATGCCTATTACATAATTATTTTCCGCATGCACATAGAGTGTCTAGCTACGAGGCCTAGTCTCTGGACTAGTATTTAGCTAATTTGTAAGGATTGTTTGAAATTAACTGTTTGCATGTAGGAGAATAGAACACAAAAGAGAGAACGGCAGAAAATGATGAAAATAAAACAGAACGAATTGCGCCCTTCCCTTTTGATTTATTTATAAACATTAAATGAAATATATAGATATTATGCACCTATTTAGTTCTACGATCAAAATTTTGGTCGTGCTCATAATTTTTCAAAATGGTTTATGAACTCAATAGAGGTTTTTAGAGAGCAGTCTATCTTGATTAGAATTTGTTTTTCCATTTAACAAACTTTGAGAATAAATAGCTACTAATAAGGGAACATAGATAAGATACCTAAATTGGTCGGAAAATTACTTAATCAGTCCTAAACATATTGTATAAATGTCAATTCAGTCATAAACTTTTCAATTTTGTTAATACAACCCTATACATTTACATGAAATTTCAATATAATCATCTTGGTCAATTATAGCTAGAAATCGCTGCCGTGGTGGTCTATTCACACTGGCTATCCTATGTGACACACCGCCATGTTAACAATTTTCAGTGACAATTGGTCAGAGGTCTACATTAATATTTTGCTAAAATATTTAGCACTAAAGCAGCAAAAATGAAAAGTTTAGGATTGAACCAAGATTAATACAATAGGTTTATGACTACATGGATAATTTCTCCCATTACCTTTTATTCGAAAACTATTCCTATCTATCGGTACTCTATCATGTTTTATAAGGTTTTTCTCTATAATTTCTTGACCATTACCATATTCACTTAAAAAAGTTACTATCTCAAGGACATTGTCCATGCTTGGGATAATAGTACAAATGGTTGTTGAATTTTGATCAATGTACAATATAGTCCCAAAATTTTAAATTTGTGCAAGGTGGTCGTTGGCCCAATGTACAATATAAGCTCTAAGTTTTAATTTATTCAATGTGGTCCTAGAATTATTAGTAAATGTTCAATATAATCCTCACACCATATGAAAATATTTTGAATTTTAAGGATTATTGGATCAAAATTTATAGATTATATCGAGAAAATTAAAAGTTCAAAACCACATGGCACATTGAACCCAAGTTCATAGACCATTAATATCATTTTCTCATTATGCTTTAATTAAAAAAATAGTTTTAAAATTATTGATTTTATAGAAATATTGAATTAAAAAAAATGGTGCGAGAAGAAAAGATTTGACCTGTTGCTGAAGACGTAGCAACAAACCCAATGATGTGGCTCAGTTTCTTGTACAAAACGAAGAGTGTTTGGTCTGAGCTGAGCTACTGTCGTTGTTCCTCGATCTCTGTCTTCGAGCGACCGACTGATCAACATTCTGGCCTGATGGAGCGATGTGGACATCAAACTGCTTTTGAATGCTTTCCCATAACCAACTTAAAGCATTTTCTTAGTACGATGTTAATGTCCCTCCCAGATGTAGGCCAATTTACTCAAAAAAAAAGGAATATAAATTATATATATGGATAAAGATCTCGTGTTCTAATCTCCTTTTTATTTCATTCTTGAACTTTTAAAACTTTGATCTTACTGAAATTCAATATAAATTGGAATTTTAATCCACTGTTTTTAAGGAGTGGTGAAAAATATGAGGCGATTTGATAAACTGTCACGAAAAACCGTCGTTACATGTATGTTCGACTTTCACGAAAACAAGGCAGCCTAGTAAAAAGCGACTCCTCGAGAAACACGGCTCTTGACGATGAAAATGAAATGCTAAGATCTGATATAAGCACAAACCCATGTATCTAGGGAAAATTAGGCTCTTGGGTTTATGTGTCTCTTCACCAAATTATGTACTCTCGCTTTTATGCTATGTTCAATTATTAACAAGCCGTTGGAGTTTCTTGATCTTGAATCAACTATTTTACTGAAGAAGATAGCTGACCTAATCCTCAGCTTTAGCGGGACAGATGCATAATTAGAGCAAGGACAGTGGATGACCCATCATAGCTCGCTAATTACTTTTTATCACAAGTTTTATAGGAGGGGAAGGCGAAGTTGACAGGATCATCTCTATAGTATCGAGATCTATCCAACTAACTGCAATTAGGAAGCGTCAGATTTGATTCTTGCGAATCTTCTTTTCTTTTATTTTGACTGCTATATGGTTAATGCAGCGTGGCATATCAGATTTCACAATTGAAAATCAAGCGACCTTGCATTCTAACATGATTGTTAGTTCGGCCTCCTCATTCATTCATTCAATTATAAATCATAACATGATTAGAATTATGTAAAAAGGGTGAGAAAAAAATTGGAAATATCGAAGATGGATCAATGGTAGGGGTGAAACTGAATGAAGGCACTCGAGTGTCTTGAGTCCAACTCAATGACTACTCAAGATCCACTTGCCTAATCTCAAGTGGAGCTTGAGCTCAAGCTATGTAAGTATCTTGTTCTATCGAGCTTGAGCTTATTCATATTGATCTTGATAAGCTTGCAAGCTTGGTCAAGCTCTTGTTATTAATTTTAGAAACATTTGATGCATATAAAAATAGACACGGTATATTTAAATTTGCATTACATTCAAGCTTATTAGATTCAAGCTCAAATTGTGTTTATAAGTTAATTGTAATCTAGAAATAGATCTTGAGTCTCTCCATTTTTCTAGTCAATCAAGATTGAGTGGGAAAATTGATATCCAATCGAGTTTTGATCGAGCTTCAAGCACCACACATGCTAGTCAGGTCGTGCTTGGCCTTGGCAGCATATCGACTCGACCGACTTGGTCCGACGACACCCGTCGGTCAATGGGAGCAAGTTAAATGTAGAGACCTAACAAAAAAAGTCCCCAAAGCATAAAAGGGAGGGTCCTATCTCAATGAAAGAAAGCACATGGGCTTGCTCCCAACAAGATACAAGAAGACAATTGAACCTGTTCCACGTAAATGTAATGGTCTTCCCCTAGAACGCAACATCAAAATCGTCGAAACTCCCAGCCACATAGGCCCCACTCCTCCCCGCCCTCTCTTTTCTCTCTCCCTTTTTTTTTTTTTAAATATTGAATTTAAGGCTTTTTTTCCTCATTTATGACCCATATTTTCCTCCTTGTTAAAATTATGAATTCTTAATGACATAATTACAGCGTACGATGGCTCACACCTAGCTAACCCACGCATTAAATAGAGACCAAAATATCTGATTTCCCATCTCATCTTCTGGACCACCAAGGACCGACACGTGCCTGAGCTCAGGGACCTTCGACCTCACTGAATCACGCCGCATGTTGGGAATCATTAGTTCCTTCTTCCTTAAAATATACTCCAAGCTTTATAATGTCTTGCTTGGAAGTATAGTCGGCATGGACCCTTCATGTCTAAACAAATTTCCCCATTGTCTTCTGTCGCCTCTGCCTTATGCAAAAGTCATCGAGTTTGTGACAAAAAAAGGAAAGGCAATCATAGGGCATTAAAATAGTGTGGGGATGATTACATATTTATATAATTGCGCACCCCATGAATTGGACCACATATTCAATTAACCTGCCCCCCCCTCACAACATCAGACTCCTTCAGTTTAAAATACAAGTTGTGGTAGCTAGAAAGATATGTACTTCTTATACATCATTACACTAGATTTAATGATGGGACGGTTTAATTTTATATTGAGGTGGGTGGAGATTATTTGAGATTCCTTTTCAATTTTGACACAAAAATGAGAGAAGGGGTTGTTCTAATTTTTCATAAACCAGTGTTTTTTTTTTTTTTTAATATCATTAAGCCCTGAGGTTGATCTTGCGTTGAAAACTGATATGCATGTAGAGACTAGCATACAAGACACAACAGATGTTCAAATTGTCACCCCAACAAATGTGATCTCATATTCGGGTCTTCACCTTATTTGGCTCATAAAATATATATTCTAACATTAACTCAGGATAAAAAAAAAAAAAAAGATTGTTTGAAATTTCTTCCCTGCACTAGCTAGCTTTGATTGTAATCCATAAACTCTCTCAATGAGTGAACTCCGTACATATGTATCCTTATTATTATTTTTAAATTTAACATGGCCAACATGGCCAACATGGGCATAAATTAGAAATGTAATGACACGAGAACAGCATAACCAGCAACTCCAGAAAATATAATACAATTAGGCACTAATGCAAACCGAACCTCATCTATATAACAGCATTGAAGGTGTCATGCCCAATCAATGTCTTGAACTGACTCTCATGTTTGTTCCACGAAACTGACGTGTTATTATAAAAAAAAAAAAATCTCAGATATACAAAATGCATAATTTAAAAATATATTCTTAAAAATGATAAATTATATCGCTTAAAATAATTAGTTGATAAAAAATAATTTTGTTATCAAGAATAATTCATAGCCTAATGTTTATGTAAATGGTAAATAATTTTTTATCGATTCAATTTTATAAGTGATATCAATAATTATTTTTAAAAATATATTTTTCAATAATTAATTCTCATAAGACAAGCCCACCCCATTAGTAATTATGGTAATTTAGATTTTATTTTCCTTTTTGGGTGAATGTATTTGTAGTGAGTTGACAAAATACTGTCTCGTGAGTTGACAAAACCTCGTGGTGCACTCCGCTGGAATGCGTCACATGATTGCAGGCGCGAATGCCGGAGACTCTCTCTAACTAATCCGGGTCAGGATTGGGGTCCGGGTCGGGGTTGCATAGTGCGTACCAAATTATCAATGTACTAAGTTACCATTGGTAACAAACAGTATTTACCAAATAAACAAGTAAAAAACGAATAGGAAGAGAGCGGTCTTGAATGACGAGTGAAACTAGAATTAATTCACGAGAGTCGCACTTTGACATAAGGGCATTAAACTCCAAAGTCAATATCAAGATAAGTGAGTTTTAGGAAAAATGCCTATTTATACGTCAAAGGATAGCATCACAAAATTTGACAAAAGCTTAGTTAATTGGGGCATGTCACGTACGTACTCAGACAACCCTACCATCCAAACCCTTCAAGAAATAAGGAACCTCTTTATATAGAACGGAAACAACGCATTGAGGTCGAGGTGAATTACATTGGGCAATGACTTTGTCTCGACTTGCTCTAACTTGTTTGGTCCAGCATTGCAAATGCTCATTTGGACTCTAAAGTCTTTGGCCAAATGCAAAACGCGTTTGGTTCGTATTTTTAACCGACTTTAGAAGATGCAATTGCATCTCAAAGGAGTCTAAGGCCTTTAGCCCACGATGGAGCTCTTGAGGTGCATCGGCAAGTTGCGTCCCAGGAATGCAAGTAGCTCGGTTCTGTTCATCTTCTCCAACCTCTCCAAGATTCTTGATCGGAGGTGATGACCAGTCGAAGGATGGCGCGGCGCCGACCGGCCGCTTGAGGTTGCCGGCCCGGCGGCACCGTCGCCCGAGGTTGCCCGGACCTCAAGTGACGCTCGGATCTCGCGACCCAGTGTCGATTGCTTGGATCGCGCGACCCAGCGACACTGAGGTCGTGCGACCCTGTGACGACTCGCGGGGTCGGGCCACCCTGTAACGGCCGCCCGAGGTCGTGCGACGACGATGGTCACCTAGGTTGCGCACGAGCGTTTTGCACGGTCGCTTAGGTCGCGCGACCCCAAGCGACGGCCACCCGAGGTTGCATGACCCGGGCGACGGTCGCTTGGTCGCTTGGGTCGCACGTGACCGAGTCCGCCATCGGCGGTCCGGTGGCCGGATTTCAAAAAAGAAAAATGGATTTTTTTGTTTTTTTAATTTAATAAAAGTAATTTACAAATGCAAATTTTACCAAACGGTATTTTGGCCAAAGTTGTATTTCAATACAAATTTTAAAACGATATTTGCATTTCGGGCCTCGTTCACCCAAAGGTATTTGCATTTTGGCAAATGCATTCCTCAAAAAGCCCGAACCAAACGGGCCCTTACTTCCAAGATAAGCTTAGCATTGACTTAAGTATGGAAGAGTCCCCAAACAACCAACCGTAGAGGATTTCTTCGTCATTTGTCCTAGCGTGAGAAGAGTTGAGAGCCAAATGTCTATAAGGTCATTTGGATTAGCAAAGATGGTTATGATCTGGATTGAATTTGTGTTAACAACATTCGAATTGGATTTGCTACAATAATTCAATTTATGCGTGCTGAGTTAGGTATAACAAGTGTCTTAGAAAAACTATACTAGACATTTAAGCTAAGTGAAAATGGAGCCTGGAAACTGCAAATTCAAGATTTGAACTCAAAACTTGCCATGTTACATCCCTCCATATTCATATCATTAGGCCAGCCATCTAGTGGCAATTGTATTGCATAAAATAAATATTTTTCAGGGTCCTCATAGAGCTTTAGCAACATTATAAAACACTCACAAATCATATGATAGCAATTCGAATTGTCCCCATGTACGCACTGATTTGTTGGGACTACCATTAAAGATATCTAAACCTACTACCTACTCAAAATGGTCATTCGATGACATAGCCATACTGGCTAGACCATCATCACTCACCTAATACAGATTTCATGCGTAGGGATTTATGATTAAATCTCCAACTTTAGAAAAAAAAAAAAAAAAAAAGAAATGAAAGAACCTGGAACTATATGTCTGAGTTAAGCAGTCCTTGCAAAGGGCGATTGTAATTAAAATTTTCCTACACTGGTCGGCAGGCTCATGAACCTCCATAAGGACAAGGCCGACCCGAAAAATTATGTTGAGTTGGATTCATCTGCCCCACAAGGTCTGGTAGGATTTTGAAAGTCTCTCCACGTTGGCCTCAATCAGGAATGAACGGGTTATATAATTATATTACAGTGAAGGCAAAAAACAATGGCTCTACAGCTACGAAGGAAAGGACCGAAGGATGAAGACAAGATCCTTCATCAGCGTCGACAAACCCTGTGAACTCTTCTTTGGATTATTCCGGGCTGTCTCGTGCTCGCGACATCAATCAGCGAAATGAAACACCATAATGGCCATGATTAAATAAGACTAATGCTCGGTGTTTAAATTAACATGGTCGGGGACGAGTACGACGCCCCTGCTTTGCCCGTGGGGCCACTGAAAAATCTTATAAGAAGACTCTTTTTCTAATCTGCCAGCTAATGAGCTTTTTATTAGTTAGTATGAATTTGAACTTTGACTTTACCTGTGACTTTGGCATTACAAATTTGACTCGCTGGAAGCTTTCAAAAAAGTAACCCAGCAATCAAAGCGAAAGAGGTCCAAAAATCAGATGAACATTACTGTGTTGGCTCCTCTCGAGTCCCGACAAGCGGAGCTCCGCTGGGGTCTCTCTGAAGGACTTTTCATCCGATCAGATTAGTCGAGAAATCACCGCCGCGCATTATTGTGGGCATCACGGGTAATTGAGCATGCAAAATCGAAACGCTTGGCATGCGAACCATAGAGTTTTCGAATACAGGTGAGTTAAAAACTGTTCATATACATAATGCTCAAAATCCTGATGAGAACATGTATATGATGTATCCTGGTTAATATAAACGGCAAAACATCTTTGTCTCACTCATTTACCCTATATAGAAATAATGGCGTGTTAACAAGAAGGCTATGGATGTGGGAAAATGATGCGAACTTTAACTCGATGTGTAATTTGATCCCTAAAATTTTAGTTTGTTCATTGTGATTCCTAAACTTAAACTCAATGTGTGATGCAATTTTAAATTTTTAATTTGTTTAATATAATTCATGTACTTTTGATATATATTCAATATAGTTTATGAATTGCATGAAAATGTTCAGTATAATATCTGGTTTTAAATTAATTGAACGACTACATTGAACATTTTCTTAGAGTTTATGGGACTATGTTGAACATATGCAAAAAGTTCAAAAGACTACATTACACAAATTAAAATTTTATGGACCACATTACATATTTAGTTAAAGTTCATGGATCACATTGAATAAATCAAATGATGAGGGATTAAATTGCATGTTAAGCCAAAATTCATGATCTATTTGTGTCATTATCTTGATGTAAATTGCTACGTCTATCATCATTAATTTCATCAAGTAACTACCCACTTCTTACGTTGCAATTCAATACAAATCTCTTCTATGACTTCTTGAAATTTTTAAAACTTAATTTCACTTTCATGATAAATCTTAGAATTTTTAATGCACTCATCCTAATAAAATCAAGGTGAATAAATAAGGTCGTGATTGTAAATTTGACTTTTCTTCTCTTCTTATCTCTCTATCAACTTACCACCCACTTCCATCGAGTTGCTACCAACTCCGGGCGTCTTTGCCTTACTTCATCTCCTATCGCATTCCACACCAAATTAAAAATAAATAAAAAAAACTCTTATCGCATTTGATTGGTAACTTCATTTTTTTATGCCCGACGATCCAATGTCACGCGCGCATCCGGATTTCAAGTTATTATGCTGCATACTGACCAGAAGATCGAGACGCATTTTCACTCAATTGATCATGGTTGAGAAGACCGTCGGTATATTTTCACCATAATTAATCCTTCCAAAGCATACATAAAATAAATAAAATTAGTGGGAAAAAATAGGGACGATCGGTTTTTCGGTCAGTCAATTCAAGGTGAAAACCGGGAATCAAACCGGTTCAAAAAATCTGGGCGAGGATACGATCAATTGGTCCAAAATCGGGAAATCGAGACTAAACCATCAATTCGATCAAATGGAACCAATTACTTATTTTTTTCCCATTACTTTTTTTCCATTACTTGGAACCGGATTGACATAATATTTACTTCACATTTTACTAATTTTTTAGAAGAAAAATAAAATAAAATAGTATATTTAGTCGATCAAATCACTGTTCTTCCTTAAAATCGGGAATTGGATTGCCAACATTAGTTCTATTTTAGGAATTAAGAATTGAATCAACACTTTCGGGAATTGCAATAAATCGGCCGATCTGGTCCGATCTAGTCCGAGTGATCCTTAGTTCAGATAATTCGTTTTGTAGGCTCCTAGGAGAAAATATTCAAAACTAGTGCCCTACCCGACCGTACGCTCAAAATCTTGCGGTAGATAACAAATCTCTCTCGCCAACCAACGTCCAAATTCAACCTCCCAAAATTAATCAAATTCCAAATCCTCATATATATATATATATATATATATATTGTCAAACAAATCCTTATTGAAAGCAATCATTTTTATTAGTCGAGGAGGTGCAAAATAAAATCAAAGCTCCCAGCTTTTCCATGCACATGCCAACGCAACACTCGCCTGGAAAAAAGAAGAAGAAAAGAAGCCGTCTTTTTTTCTTGTTCCGATACCTTCTTCAATCTCCCCTCCGAGCAAAGCCTGTACGCGTAGCAAGTAGCATAGCAACACGCTTCTCTCTCTCGCTTTCACTCATTTTGTTTTCTTGTGTTCCGGACGTGAGGGTGGAGGGGGGGTCCCATCAGCATTCATCTCCCCGGCTTTGCTCTTTTCCCCATGCTTCAAATCTCTGTACTGCCTGCGAGCGAGCAACAAAAACCTCTCTTTGAATCCAAGTCTCTCTCTCTCTGTTTCTCTGTGTTTCTCTCTCTACCCCCACATCTGGGTGTGCAAGTGTACTCCTCCTTCCTTTAACTTCAAGTCCATCTCCTGCATTTTGTCAGTGCACATTCTTGGTTACTTGGGTTTGGTGGGTAGTTACCAAATCTTGGATTCGAACTCTCTCTCCGGGTCTTCTTCGCTGGCTGCGCCGAAGCTCCTTCTTTCTTCTCCTCTGCTGGGGATTGCAGCTTTAGGACTTAACAGATAGTAGCTTCATCTTTTGGTTTTTTGTCTTTTAAGCTTTTTCTTTCCAATCCCATCTTGAGCGAATCTGGGGGGCTTTTTCCACCTGGTTTCTTGTTTTCTTTGTTGGGTCGGTGTGATCTTGTTTGGGGTTTCTTGAGCGACAGCGGTTGTTTTAGTGTAGAGATTTGTGAAGAAATGAGAGCAGTCGGTGCAGTTGGGACTCTGTTTGTTGTTTTGGGGTTCTGCTGGTGACTTGCGATTCTTTTGCGCCATACGAAGGTACGTGCTGTTTAATGTAGATCACTCTCGTATCTGATCCACAGATCTTGTTTAGTCAAAAGCTCTTGAACAGTGTTCAAATGTAAAAAAGAATCTGGACTGTGTGGAATTTTGGGTACTCTGATTCTGTGTTGTGTTGCTTTATTTTTATCAAGGAAAATCAAATATTGCAATTGATATTCTGATGCAATGGATGAGGAGAAATTTGAGATCAACAACTTGATTGCTCTCTCTGTGAGCTTTACTTCTCAGTCACCAAGATAGCACTGCTATCCTACTGGGATCTTAATTAAAGAATGCAAAATTAGTACTGGGCATAGGAAATAGTCATTATCTTGGACCTTTTGTCTAGCTCCGATGTTGTGGTTAGTGTATTTTCAATTTTCTGTGCTAAATCGTGTGTTGCTTTCTGGTTTTTGCGTAGGTTGGGCACTAATTACTTTCAAGGGAGGCCATCTATGAGGACCCCAATATGGCTTTGTCCAACTGGAATGCCCTAGATGCAGATCCTTGTGACTGGTCTGGCGTCTCTTGTTCGGCTGCTCGGGACCATGTACTCAAAATGTAAGTTTTGATCTAGACTTTTCTCGATTGTCTAGTAATCAAGAATGTATCACACCTTTTGCCCCTAGATTGCTTACACTGCCGGCAGAAGGAATGTTCTTGTTGCTCATTTTTATGTGCAATCTCTGTTTTTTGCAGAAACATTTCAAATTCGGGTTTGAAGGGTTTCTTACGCCAGATCTCGGTCACCTCACCTACTTACAGGAATTGTATGTTGTTGCTTTCAAGATATCATGCAATACACTTATGCTGTTGTCAATTCTACAAACCCGTTTCACATAAGTGAAGCTTACTCTCTGTGCGCTTGTGGCTTGCAGAATTTTGCACAATAACAACCTGATCGGGACAATTCCAAAAGAAATCGGAATGTTGAAGAACCTTAAAGTCTTGGATTTGGGGATGAATCAATTATCAGGCACAATACCTCCTGAGATGGGGAATCTGACAAATCTTATTAGAATGTATGAGGGTTCTTTAATTGTCTGTGTAGAACAGTTATAGAATATAGATGATACATTCTCATTTTCTGTTCATTGTTTGCTTTGTATGTGCAGAAATCTAGAGTCCAATGGCCTGACTGGCATGATGCCTCAAGAACTTGGAAATTTAAAGTATCTCGAGGAACTTCTGTTGGACAGGAATAAGCTTCAAGGAAATGTTCCTGCTGAAAGCAGCATCAATTTCACATCAAATGTACAGGGCATGTAAGTAGATGATCCTTGCCGGAGGTGCTTTCTCTGATTTCAGTAGTTTAGCACATCTGGATAAGGATTCATGCCCCCACCTTTGTGCCTTTGCTCAATATAATTTCTCAATATTCAACCTGCCTTTTCAACAAAATTAAAAGACTTTCCAATCATAGCCCGTGTCAGATAAACTGTACGTAGGCAATTTGTTAGCTGAAGGTGGAGATCAAGGAAATTGTCCTCAGAATATTTTTATGCCCTGTTTTGAAACTTTAAAAATGCCGGAGCGATAGAACAGTAATTGCGATTTGCAAGCTTATGGAAAATGAACTGATGTCCTTAATGACCCTTTACCAGTAAAGTTAAAGCTCAGAGATGACCATGCTAATGCAAGCCAAATATGTTGTCAACTAAGTTCTTTTAATGGGGTTATGGTGATTTGGGGGCTTTATCCTCTATATTGATGCCTTTATGCTGCCGCTTTTGTCAGGTATGCCTCAAATGCAACTTCAAGCGGCTTATGTCGCTTATCCCAGTTGAAGGTGGCAGATTTTCATTTAATTTTTGGTGGGGGCATACCGAAATGCCTGGAGTATCTTCCAAGGTGCCTTATTTTTGCTTTCTCTTGTCTGCTTTCTTTTTTCTTTGTACCTGTTTTTCACTCACTCAATCTTGCAGTGTGAGCTTTCAAGAAATTGCCTTCAAAATAAAGATGCCAAGCAGCGTTCCGGTGCACAGTGTGGTATGTTTGATGTTCATTCTTCTTTTTCCCCTGTGGTGTCAACGAAAATTAAGTGATCTGTAATTTCTGTAATGTGGTCATATGTAGGTTATGCTAAATTTTGGTTTGATGTGCAATCATGATTTATATAAGACAGTATGCTATCGCTGATTTTTGTGGTTTATTTTGAAAAGTTATATCCTATTCTATCGGTAGATTGATCTTTACTTAAGGAAAGAAAAAAATGAACCTTTTGTTACTGGTTCTTGTTTCATTATTAACAGTATCTGCTGCTTAGGTGCTTCTCCACCTGGCAAAAGCCATTCAGGTGGCGGTCCAAAAAATCACTTTGCCAAAGATAAAGCCAAGCATGAGAGAACATCAAGACCTGGCTGGTTATTGGCTTTAGAGATTGTGAGACGGGAACTATGGTGGGGACTCTGTTTCTCATTGCTCTTCTGACTGGTCTTCAGAGATGCAATAGCAAGCCGTCCATCATCATACCCTGGAAGAAATCAGCCAGTGAGAAGGACCATATTTCTGTATACGTAGGTCAGAAGTCAGCCTTCACTATGTTCGATGCATTTCCCTGGTATTTCAAAAAGTACCTACTTAAAATTTATGTTGGTTTTGCTGCAGATTCTGATGCGTTGAAGGACGTAATGAGATTTAGCAGACAAGAGCTAGAAGTAGCTTGTGAAGACTTCAGCAATATTATTGGTTCATCACCAGATAGTTTGGTTTACAAGGGCACCATTAAAGGCGGTCCTGAGATTGCCGTAATATCGCTTTTGCATCAAAGAAGAGCATTGGACAGGTTATCTAGAACTCTACTTCCAAAAGAGAGGTAATTGGTTCCTCATCCCAATATGAAACTTCAGCTTCAAAACTAGAAAACTTAGAGTTGAGATTGTGAGTACAGAAACCTGTGTTAAAGATTATGTTATGTTTTCATCCAGGTAGCAGATTTAGCTAGACTGAATCATGATAATACAGGAAGATTGTTGGGCTACTGCAAGGAAAGTACACCTTTCACACGGATGCTTGTTTTTGAGTATGCATCCAATGGGACACTTTATGAACACCTTCATTGTAAGTGAAATGACCATCCTGTTCAAAGCACGCGCTGGCCTTGGAGTGTTTTGTCACCTCCCATTTTTAACTGTAAAACTAATGCAGATGGAGAAGGCTGCCAATTATCTTGGACACGGCGTATGAAAATAGTCTTGGGCATTGCTCGTGGGTTGAAGTATCTTCATGAGCTTGACCCACCTTTACTATATCCGAGTTGAATTCCAGTGCCGTATATCTAACAGAAGATTTTTACCCCAAGGTATGCTAGTGCCTAAATCATTACATATCACACAGAGACGAAAGATTGAGCTGCTCTGTGAAAATGGATTTCCTATAAAATGTGATTGAATACCTAAAATGAGTAAAGACAGATGCAAAACAAAAAAATTGAAGAGGTTATTCTATAAAATTCATGGCTCCTTTTAGCAGGCACCTTGAAATTAATAAATATGACAACCAAGTTTTCCTCTGCTTTGCCGTTTTTGAGCACTACATTGTTTCGGTCTTTGAGTATCAGTTAAAGTACTGATGGAGAAATAGAAATGTGCAAAACCTAGGGTTTGTTTTGAGAAAAAGTTGTTTGCTAATTTCAACTGCAGCTTGTCGATTTCGAGAGTTGGAAGACGATTCTTGCGAGATCAGAAAAGCATTCGGGATCTATTGACAGTCAGGGCTCAATTTGTGTTCTTGCCAATTCCTTAGAAGGACGCCATGAGGATATTCAGGGAAATATCTATGCTTTTGGGGTACTTCTGCTGGAAATAGTGAGCGGAAGACCTCCATACTGCAAGGACAAAGGGAGCTTGGTAAAATTGGGTAAGTAGTCTTATGAAACTCATTTCTTTGACATGAACTTCCGCATTGAAAATATATCGAAGGGTCATGGGAGACTTCAAATGATCTTTGCGATTAATTTCTTTTCTCTGCAGGCTAAGGAATATCTCGAACTGCCAGAAGTAATGTCCTACGTGGTTGACCCTGAGTTGAAACATTTCCAGTATGAGGACCTTAAAGCGGTGTGCGAGGTGGTGAACTTATGCCTAAATCCAGATACTACCAAGCGGCCTTTGATGCAAGAAATAAGCTCCATGTTGGAGACCCGGATCGACACATCTTTTTCTGCCGAGCTGAAGTCGTCGTCTTTGGCATGGGCTGAGCTTGCGCTTTCATCATAGCAGAGCTGAAGTTTGATTTGAAAAGCTAACATACTGTAAATCAGGAACATGTAAGTGTAATACTCGTCATTGATACCTCATCTCTCAATTTTCTTACTGGTTCATGTAAATGTTTCGAGTGCTAGAAGGAAAAACAAAGAGTGTCGAGCTTGACAGTGTACTCCGTATGTACCATTTATTGATGGGTACAGTTCTGAAGCTACAACCAATGGATTAGGATGTCTTGAGCTTCTTCCCCAATATAATCCTTGGCTTAGGCTCAAATTTAACTTTTCTTTCTGTCCTTTCCAAGGAGATTCAATTTGGTGGGCTCATATAAGAGTCTGAAGCTTTTGGTTAGGGTTTCAGTGTAGGATCAATGGGAAAAAAATGGCATCTTTCAACTTGGGATATTAGAGGTCAGACCATATTCTCTCCCCTACTGCTAAGGGGATTGAGATCATTTTGCCGTGTAATGTCTCCTCCAATGTCATCCCGGTGTATAGAAATTCTGTAGCAATGATCAGAATGCAGGATGATAAATCGATGGTGGCGAGAAAATGATGCTGTTCTATCAGGCCAACAGCCGTCGGTGAGACGTGTCATCACTTCCATGGTACCAATAACGTCTCAGGATTGAATGACATCTCATTTCCCCAAACTGGTTTGGAAGAGAACATGACTTGCGCTCTGATTTGCCTTTCCATTCATAATTATCTAGTTTCCTCTCGTGATCTATTGGAGACCTGAACCAACTGAATTCTGGCCAAGATGAGTGAGTTAACGTACTGCTTTTGCTTCCCTGGCCAGATCATCTCAGACCTTGATAAGCTTGCAGTGAATCTCATATCATTCCCAGGGCTTCAATTCTTCATGGCCGGTTTCCGACATCTAATTTTCAGGCTCTCAAAGCTACCGTGTGTGCGCAGTCCAGGAGCTCACGCGCACCAGCACTGCAGGAAACGAATGATGGAATCAGCTGGTTATTTGCTTGCTTTTTTCTATTTTGTTGTGCTCTTTTTCGTTGAGCTCGAGTCAATATCATTTTCTGCACTTGAGGCAAGTGCATATCAACATGTAACAAGAGGATAGATGCTATCGCTGAGCTTGAAATCAAGGGCAATTCCCGGGCATTACCAACTTCCACTGAGCTCAAACTTTGATGCCTCTCAGCCCCTGTACAATCCAGAGACGTCGAATTCACAAGGAACGTTTCTCCTGCCCACCGCCAGTGTCACATTTGGTCCACGTTTGGTGTTCTTGACGTAAGAGTGCATTTGAGAGAGTTCGAGTTCAGCGTCCTTGATAGAATAACATTCATTCATAATTGGAAATGAATCCCTTAAGAAGCTGATTGAAGTCTCACACATGTTGACCAATATTCAATATGGACTGGGCATGGCCTCGATAGATACACGAGGGTGTTTGTGCAGAATTGCACAAGAACGCCTGCAATAGCCCAGCGTCCACCATGCCATCGTTTGATTCAATGTGCAGCCCATCTGCATCATGGACACTTGTTAACGTTGAAGCATTTCTCAGCGAGGAACACCATCGAGAGACAATGATTGAGGCATTTGGTGGAATGGGATTCCTTTGCTGATGATTCAATAACAAGCGAACCAAACGAGCGCTAAACGACTCAATTACCGCATGCGCTTTAAGTGAGGCCAAGCTTATCCACCTGCTTTGCAAATGCTAAAACTAAGGTATAATCAAAGAAGATGCAAGTAACAGTCGTCCTAAAAGACTTGACCACATAGTGGTTTTAATAATATTAGGTTCTATGCATAGACGATGATACTCGCAAATTAAACCTTGCTGCTATCTTTTATGTGCTTTTATATATTGACATTAAACTGCTAAAGTCTAAGAAAATATATTCTGCATCATACTCCAACAATTTGCACATATGACTTTCAATTGTTATAAGAGCCGAGTCTCGAGTTGGATTCCTCCCACCTCCTTTTTCATCTATTTAAGGGTTCCCCTTTCATTATATGCAACAGGGTTTCAAAAAATCTTTCGCCCACAAGCATTAGGTTTGCATATTTAAGGCCTTCGTCATCAAATCGACCTTTAGTAAAGGGGAGTGTTATAGGGGAGTGTTATAAACTTTTGGAATAAATGTTTGCCCAAGTAACCTTCAGTAAATCTACGGATTACTATGATTTATTCACGTTTTGTTACATCGAATAGATTGTACTATTCCTAGCAAAAAAAAAAAAAAAGAAAAAAAAGAATAGATTGTACTATGTACTAGAGACAAGTTGGAGAGCATGGCAGATGTGGGGGCTTTCAACTGATTGCGAGAAGAAAGTGTACCAATGCCTCTTGATTAAGGTTACTGTCTCATGCGCTATGAGACGTGAGCAAAGACGATGCAGATTGCAGATTAAGTCGACAGGAAGGTAGAGCAGTGGCGTTTACATACTCCGCCCCCTCCGTAAACCGGAGGCTGTTTCTTGTATGGCATTGACAACAAAAACAAGGGCACACATCACAAACTACACCGGTAATTGAAAGAAAGTGTTGCATTGATGCTGTTACAAATTTCACAAGTTTACAGATGATAAATGAAATAGAACAGTTTCTCCCATATGCAAAGAACTGGAAATTACAATCCCTGGTTGTGTATCAGAACAGAACAATATTTCTGCATTGATGTAACTGAGTAATCAAGAGGAAAATCTTTGTTGACTGATAGAGGTAGATTCCTTAAGAGCACATATTACTAGTTTACCATTCCTTCATTTTCTGTACGAGTCCCAAAGCACACCCAAATCAACATTACCTCCCGAAAGGATGATCCCTATATGGTTACAATCCTTCCAAGCAGGATTACTCATAAAGCTTTCTGATCGAACAGCCGCAAGACCAATGGCTCCACTTGGCTCCACCGCCACTTTCAGAATTTCATAGCAAAGTCTCATCGCTTCCACGATGTCCGTATAGATCCACAACTATGACATCATCGACTAGATCACGTACTACAGGCCTGCTCCACCAGAAGATGAACAGGAAATCGCATGAAATTGACAAGCATATAAATCAGTTGGTCAAGGAAAAGGGCAGTTCAGCCTCATAGCATGCAATTCTTTGTCAAGTTGTGTCAAACTTACACATGGAAGCACAAAAAATATATTAAGGCATTTGAGAACTGACTATTATGAAATATCAAATACATGTGTTTGGTTTGAGGACTATAATAATTTCAGTATGAAACTCACCATGTAAATTCTCTAGAGAAGCTCGAAGCCCATCAGCGATGGTGTTGGTCTCGGGCAAAGTTATAATCCTTCCAGCTGCTTTAGATTGTGCTGCATCATTCGCCCCTCTAGGTTCTGCAGCCAAAACTCGAATTCTTGGGTTCATTGATTTGGCGGCCAATGCCACTCCCGAAATCAAACCACCTCCTGCAATAATTTTGATTGATTTTTTTTTTCAGTGAAGAGCATCACTGAATGAGGATGACTATTATGCAGGACCAGAATATTGGACTTGGGAAAGGCTATCAGACAAACCACTAATTGGAACAATGATAGTGTCTATTTGTGGGGCCTGCTCCAGTAGCTCCACAGATATTGTTCCTGTCCACTGGATAAATCAGAACAAAATTATACGATAATAGCTGCCATTGAAATTCCAGTCATGAACCACATCTAGAAGGAATTTCAGAGTTGAATGTGGAAGCTGAAAGTATCGAAATGGAAAAGGCAAGAAGAGGAAGGGTCTAAATTCACTTAAGCTTAATGGCAATGCAGTCTCGCCTCTCGTTTGCAATTTAACTTTTTGTATTATTCTGAAAGCATTCATTAAGAAAATTACAAGTCCTCGATTACCAATTCCTTTAATCCACAGCTTTTAGACTTTGGATGATGTCATTATAGGAAAGGGCGAGAAAAACATATACAGTGAATGCAATACCTTATTATCCGTTTGTCATTGTATGGATGAATCAGAACTGCTCCAGTTTCTCGCGACACCTTTGAAGCAGTGTCCTCCCTCGACTTCATCGTGGCCTCACTCCAGATAACTTGACCATCATAGCGAATGACATTATCAACTTTGCATTTTTCGGTGCATTTTTGGTATCACTACATATGCCAGGATCCCTCGTGATTTTGCAGCTAAGGATAATGCTGCAGCATGGTTTCCGCTAAACTCGAAGAACTTGGGGATAGTTAAAGCATGAGTCAGAAAAGTAAGAGTCTAGAACATCATTGAATACCAAACTTACCTGCTGTGTGTAACAACCCCTTTCGCTGCCTGAGCATCATCAGGGAATATATGGCATTGCAAGCACCTCTAAACTTAAATGCCCCGCTGTGATTTTGAAGACCCCAGATTAAATTGACTGTAAAAGAAAAATGCCTATGGTTCTAGCCAACAACTCATGCCAAAGAAAAGGGAATGCTTGTTGTGCAAAATCTGAACTTTTTTTTTTTTAATTCCTTTGGCCAAAGCAAAATCTGAACATGAACCAAATGGAGAAACACATATACTATGAGTAAGGCACTCCACTTATGAACTTCTCACCTTCTGAAAGCATTCGCACTTGAAGTATAAACTTCTGTTGCACATTGCATTAAGAGATTCTGAAGTGATAACAGGAGTCTTGTGTATGAACGAGCTGATGCGTGCGTGTGCTTCTCTTATGGAGGAAATATCAGCAGCGTACTTTCCTTCCTTGATACTTGCGTCCATCATGAAGCAACCACTTTGCTCTGTAATTTCTCTAAATAGAGTTAAAAGTTTTCAGCAAGCACTGGTGAAGAAACTCAAATCTCAACATAGCTTTGCACACATTATCTGACAACCAAAAATGTATTTACATATTCCTCCCACTGGATTTTCATCTCACCGTTTCACTTTTAGGGAAAAAGATATATACAGCTCAAAGTCAGCAAACAAGAAATGAAGTTCTTTCCCAAATCCCAGTAAGGTTATTTTGACTGGACCCAACCGATGTGTCCAGACATTGCCAGCATAATCAGTGGCTTGCTAGGCTAAACCTCTGTTTGATTGCAAGAGTGATTTGAACAATTTGAACAGCAAATATTACCCATCAAACTGATGAGATTGAACAGAGAATCACTAAACTCTGATATTTAACAGCAGAAAAATAACATGTGAGAGAGAAAGAGAAGAAGACTAATTTTTTCTGTCAGATGGATTGGTGAAAAAAAGGAGGGAAGAGAACAACACGCTTATGCCTTAGAAATTCCCCAGATGGATTGTAATCACACGCAAGCAACCAAACTGACTATAGCATTGGACACAGTCAAAGCCCCGCAAGACAAATTGAAGAAAAATCGGATTTTTCCAAAACCCGACTGAGCAAAATCAATCTACCAGCATCAAGCAGGTCTTTTTACATCACATAAGCTACCCAGAAAGAGTTGCCGCTAAACAAAAGCCAACTTTATCAGACATGGATAAAAACCCAAGAGCCATCCACGCGAAACGAGCTTATGGAACTCTACAAACTCCGCGTCGGACATGATTTGAGCTCAGGCCGAGCATACAGATTCAGAAAGCAGAAGAAATTCAGTGAAGGGAAGACCGGGGGTGTGGGATTTCAGAACTTACGCCGTTGACAAGGAAGAGAGGATTTCGAAGAAGAATCAAATGCAGTTCAGTAGCTAGCTCATCACTCATCAGTTGAAGAGTTTTCAATTGGAATTTGGCAGTCCGGAAGAAGACGACAAGCGAGAACGACGTAGACAGCTGCGAAATGGAGGATCTTTTCGGAGAAAACAATGGCGGATGCAAAATTCTATAATATACGAGCCTTCTCATTTTCAGGGAAAATAAAGGTAGACAAATTATAACCGGAAAACCAGTCTTATCTTTATTCTCAAATTATCTGAAAATAAATTTAAGGAAAAAAACGACGAAATATAGTTTTTTTTTTTGTTTCATTAAAAATTTAAAATTTGGAGAAGTTATAAAAAAATATTTTTATGGCCCACAAAAATAGATGGGTATAAATTATTATCAATAATGAACACTTTTGTTAATTAATTTTTCTTAACGATATAATTAATTATTTTCAAAAGATATTTATAGAATTTTAAATTTTTCGTAAAGCATAGGCACTCCAGTGTTCTAGGAAAAAAAGTTCTTCATGCTTTGTTGGCTTGGAATCACGTATCTTTGTACGAACCGAGAATAAGGCACCTTGTATACTTTTCGAATAAGGAACAAATGTTGAAAAATCCTCCATTTCTAAGCTCTCTCCCAAGTATAAATTAATGGAGATGGCAATAGTTGAAATTCAATTATGATCACTAGATGTTATTATGTGTTCATAGTATACCGTATCGTTTAACAAATCAAGTCAATTAAGGCACTTGTTATGAGTAAATTGAAGCCTATTTGCATTCGGATGATGATCACGCAATCGCTCGCCATCACCAGATGCACAAGAAAAATAAAATAAAAACTAGACCAAATGACACGGGGCCCAAGCCCATATTACTCATTATTAAAACTAAAGATTAAACCAAATGTTCATTTTATAAGAAAAGTACTAGCTGTCCAATGACGATGTTTGCACATACATTCCGGATCAATTACATGATATTGTGTGATGAGAAATAAGAATATCAGGTGCATGTACGTGATCAAAGCTAGTTAATCATAATTTATATGTTTCACTCTTAATTTTAAGCATAAAAGCCATGAACAATTTGAGTAAAATCTGTGCTAGCTTAGGTTTTACAGACAATCTCTTTCTATGCTTTGAATGTTTAGTCGATATCAATTTCTTTGAGGTTTGAAGTGTCTTGTCGTTTGCAAGTGAGGAGAGCAAGATAGAGAGTGAGCATGAGGAACTCCTAGGAGGCCTTATCCTACATCAAGAGAAGATAAAACTAACAAATAAGTTTTTCTAAGAGTTTTGGTGGTCTCTTGGCCACATAAGAGTTTATTACCTTAATTGCAATTCCGATTGCAAAAGTTTCATTAATATTCAATAATATTATGTATTTATAATTTGTGTATATAAATTATATATAAAAAAATTTAGTCCGGTTCGGTTCCTTAGAACCGAAGGCGGACCCGTGGCCGTGAACCGCCCAAAACTACGGCCGGTTCGGTCGGTCCGGTTCGGTCTCGGTTTGGGCGGTTTCCGTTGCACACCTAGCAAGCACGTCCTTGAAATCCATAAGGCATTATCCTTAAGATTGTTGAAAAATATTGGAAATAATAATAATAATAATAATAATAATAATAATAAATAAATTATTAAATAAATTATTATTATTGGAAATACTTTAAAAAATAATAGAAATTAAAATGAATTGTTTGAGGCATGCAAACATTATCTTTTACGGATAATTTCGCCTCTTGGAATACAAAACTTAGTACATGGACTCTAGTAACTATCCTCTCAAAATATAATAGACCTTCTTTTATACTTCGCACTAAATAATAAAAAACAGAAACAATGTTAATTGTATAACCCAATAATGAAAAGAAAAATACATAAGAAAAATAGAAATAAAGAAACAAAGATATTTTGGTTTTAAAATATCAATATCACTTTTCAATTATGCTCGAAGAAGCAATTTATAGGTAAAAGAAAAAAGAGAGCCGTTAAGAAACAATTACAATAAATTGATATTTACCGAAGAAGATGATTGTTATATAACCATTATAAAATAATCCAATGTTATAAACTGTTAGAAAACCATTATACAATCATTACATTATCATTAAATAACTGTTGTAAAATGTCACAACCATTTTATATCAATGGCAAACAAAAGTTATTACAAGTTGATAACACTAAAAAATCATTACAAAATTAATAACTTTTAATATTTCAAAAGTGCTGAAATGTCCGACCATTAGTTCCCACCGCCATGGTACTCTGAACCTTCATCATTCCAGTCCTGGCGAATCTCATTGAAGTGAAGTACAAAGGAAGGCCAGTCTCCTTCTGGCCCCATCCAGTCACCGCCTCCGTTGCCATTTTTGGCCTTCTTTTGTATTGCTTCTTGGTCAACCATCTGTATCAGCCATCACTCCTGGTTCACGTCCTTGCGCTCAGGTCTTAGTACCAAGACTCATGACCCTCACTGCCTCGCTCTCGTTGGTTTCCCTCGCATCGTTGTCGTTCTTGGGCTCCTTTCACTTCGTCTATGACAACCGACTAAATAGTGAAAATTTTTATTCTTTTATCGTAGGGAGTAAATTTGAAATAAAAATCCGTTTGATAAAACTTTTATTTTTGGGAATAAATTTTTATTTTTTTTTCCCGAAAGTAGATTTAGAACACAACCAAAATGTAAAAATAAAAAATAAAAAAATTATTTTTGTTCTCGGAAACAATTCGAGAATCAAATCAACCTAATTTTTCTTTTTTCTTTTCTTTCTTTTGTTCTTGTTCTTAAGATGAAGAAGAAGAAGAAAATAATAAAATTATTAAAAAATTAAAAAGAAAATAATTTGGATTAGAAATTTTCAGAATGGTACCAAACACAATTCTATTCCGGAAAAAAAAAAATTAGGCAATTACCAAATGGCTTAAAATGCTTAAGAATGTTCCCGTGAACATAATGATTACCAAACGCGTCTTTGTAGTGCCATTTGTATTGCTCTTTGGGCTTCACTTGCATGGTCTCCTTCGAAAACTTCATGGGCGGGTTCAATGCCAGATTGCGCTCTTTTTCATGGACTTGCTACGTCCGTTTCGGCTGCACAACAGAAGATTACCACGGCCACTTTTGCCTCGTATGGTTACCCAAATGCAGACGGCATGAACAAACGCCTAAGTTGACCGATATAGGTGGACGGAATTAATTACAGTGGAGACCGGTGCTGGTTAAGTGCTTTATGGTAGGGTGTTTCCTTGGTCATGTGTGGTGTGAATTTGCAACGTTGTCTCCTCCGTATCTTTTGCATTAGCAGGGGAAAAGACCTACCTAGTATTTGTTGTCATCGCACCTTTGTGGGGTTTTAATTTCCTTTTCTTAGTTACCTTTGGTTGTACCACGTGCTAATGACCAGGTCGCCGAGAATTTCTTGCCTAGTCCTAATTCTAGGTGGACCAAATTAATCACAACAATTGCTTACTAGGGTTTCTGGTGAGCACATTTGTTAGCCCCATAAGATCAACAATTGTGCTTGCACTCGGTCCATAAATCTAGGTTTAGGCAAGAAATTCTCAATTTTACAGTTCTTGTAATATAAAATTCTAAGAACAGAACATACTGTTATTCATCCTGATAAACCAGGTTTTTTGTAAGATACAATTTCTAAAGACATGAATATACTGTTAATTATTCTGAAAATCCAGGTTTAGGCAAAAATAATTCCCCATTATGAGGGTCCCTGTAACATAAAATTCCGAGAACAAGATTTCTGTAGACCAAGCCAAACATACTACAATTGGACTTAACCTTGAACGCCTCTTCAATCGACATAGATGCCACTTTCATGCTCTATGATTCGCTTCGCCTATTGGTCTGCAATAAAATGGATTTTACTATCTCTAGTCTAAGGACTTAACAATGAGATGCGCATTGACTCTATAGGAGTATTAGTTTTCCAAATATTCACATCGACCAACATACACAAGTCTATAAATGGATATATACCCCTTCCATTTTGTGATCACGGATCATAGCTTCCACTAACCATGTTAGGAAAATGGCATGTGTACAGGAAATCAAGTTCACATTCCATAGATAAATCGTCAATTGTCAATCTGGGAATACTCGAGTTGCTTATAGAACCATTTTCACAATTTAGTGAAAATACTTGTTTTCTGAGAACAGAAAATCATGGGACTTCTGCTTAATGTAGGGACAGAAATTCATTGTCCCCGAAACATAAATCCCCTTTTTTATGGACCAAAAAGAGCAAATCGATCACGGGGGGATTCTTAGTGATGAACACTGTCAACCAATATCAACGAGTACTAGAATCTTAAAGTTATGCCACTTGTAAACTGTACATGATTTGCCTGTTCATTATTTCAAATATAATACTGCAATAATGTTTGTCCTTTCAATCGGGAGCCGAAAACTGAGTACGGGCGAAACTATTTTATGACTGCGTGTTCTTTGCTTTTTCTCTCTTTTTAGTGCTAGGTCTATTTGTTCTTTTTTTAGGGCTGAAGAGCAATCTCTTCTATATAAGAGTCACTGGTTGGGACACAAGTAGAGGCAGATAAAGATAGTATTCGACTTTGAAGTGCAATTGACTCATAAGAGACTAGCATTCCAACAGAAGGATTAGAGGCGAGCAAAATGTTTTCAGCGACCGGAATGAGGAGCTCTGCAAGCGCTGGATCAGTGGTGAAAGGGGTTGATCGACTCCAGGTGTCCAGGAAGCCATAGTGGGGGTCGACGTAAGTTGGTCTGAGTCCATGCCGCACCTGCGTAGCTTTTCTGAAATTATCTGCAGATAAAACTTGAAACGATATTCATTAAACTGAAGCAAGAAGAGAACTCAATTTTCTAGAAGAGTCCTTCATGTTTACTGGCTTGGAATCACATATATCTTTGGCAACCTGAGAATAAGGTACCGTGCATATTCTTCAGGAAAGAACAAAAGTTGAAAAAATTCTCCATTTCTCAGCTGTCTCCGTGTTATAAATGAGACGAGATGGTAATAGTTAAAATTTGATTATGACCACTGGTTTTCATTATGGTTTTATAGTATTCCACACCATTTAGCGAATTGACTTTAGAAAACAATTCGGGCATCTCTACCATTATAATATCGCCCTGCAAGCTTTGGTTTAACTCTATCCTCAAGGTGCTTGAATCCTAATGAATCATAGTCGGATTTTGGATTTTAGAATTGATTTTTGGTCTCATTTAGCAACCTTATAGGGTTATCAACATCAACAGCCACCCACAAGAGTTGTGGCACTTCTAAGTAAGTTGGGACTTACTTACAGCAGGTCTGCACGAGTGGGTTAGGGTTGCGGCCAGCACCAGCGTCAGACGAGCAGCTAGGGTCCCTCACTCGCGACAGATCTGGGTGAGTGGGCTAGGGTCATATTCGATGCCGACAAATTAGAATCGAGGGTCCCTTGCTCACAAATCAATTTAGTCAAGTGAGCAAGAAATCTGGGCCAATGGGCGAGGTCGCCCCGTCGCCAACATTATGCAGTGAGTCCCTCGCTCGCAGAAGATCTGATGCGAGGGCCATACCCTCTTCACAATCTAAGCACGCGTACAGCCCTCCCTGACCAATGGCAAGGCCTACAATTGCAGCAGCCTTGGCGGGTTATCTCTCTCTATGTAAATGTACATGCTCACTTCGGAGTCAAAGGCGGCTACTGCCGGCGTTTGGCGAGGCTCGCTGGACTTGCCAGTGACAAGGTGACCTCAACGTGGCTCCTGCACACTGCTTCCGGTCTCCCCTCTCGATGGGTACGCGTTGAAGGAAGGATGGTGAATGTTATCCTCTTCACCTTCGAACAAGAGCCTGATAAGCTTCGGAGTTGAGCTCGGGATTCCTTAGGCTCTGTTGGGAGCTTATCTCGTGCTACGTCCTTTATTTCGGGATGCTGCGCATGAGGAGTTTCCCACCACTTTACCAGGCAAAGTGAAGGGAAATTCCATGGATTTTTACGTGTAAACCTAAACCCAATCCCATATGAGGGAACATTTTACCACCGCTCGGTTCTGGGTGCAAATCTATGGAAGTTTCCCTTGATTTGCAATCAGAAAGCAACCTTACCAGAGCTCGTATCTTCACTGTCCCATCATTAAAAATGAACTAAGCATAAGTTCATAAGTGTCGATTCGAATTTGATGTCAGTCAACACAAGAATCCACTGTGGATCAAATTCTGTTGTGAAGGTCTTCCGCGGCTCTATTTCAGTTGTGGAAAACTGGGGCACGAAACTAAGGATGAATTTCCAGGCAATTACAAGATACGGTCCAAACCTCAAAGCAGATACCAGCACGACCTATTCGCAGTTAGGATTTTATTAAGTTTTGAGCGAAAAAATCAAGATTTTGGGCAAATACGAGTCGTTTTGTGCATTGATTCATGCTTGATTTTTATGTTGACAGCCACGTAGAAAGAGAAGATAATAGAAGAAGCCATGTCATTGTTTTTCATAAGCTAAATTGGACAAAATTAATGGAGAAGTTGATTATATTTTTGAAAATTTTAGAATTCAATAATATTTTTACGATAAGTTTTAAGATTTCTAGTACGCTTATCTCAAAAATAAAGAACAAATCAAATGCCCACTTGATAAAAGTGTATTAGGCGACGAATGATATTTTTGTTTGTTTTACATTTGCCATGTGAAAACGTAGGAGCAACTTAGAAACAAACTCATCAACTTGGGATGGCATCTAATAATTTTCGAGTAAAGATCTCAATTAAAGCTAGTTTATCAACGTCGACTTGCTTGCCACTTTCAATGGGGTTGATAGTGCGGGGTTAGTTAAAGAAAAGAAGGGAAGTTTCAACAAAGCGGGCTTCACTACATACACACACTCCTAGGAACAGAATTTTCAAACTCCCTGTTTGGAAGACCATATGTAATTGGACGGACCCTAATCTTTAAGTGGGGGACCAGAGGCATAAAGACACCTAGAAAATTTCAAGCTCAGAAAATTGTATCAGCGTGCTTCTTTTTCTTCTGTCTGGACATGACCATCCCAAACCCAAGTTCACATGTAATCTAATGGACCCTACCTTATAGGTAATATGCTGTGCAAGTGTACATAGTCGATCCGTTTCCTGATAGTTCAAATTCCTCTGAAAAACCATTTGTTTAGTATGGTATTAGAATAAAGGTCAATAGTTCAAATCCCAACACTCTCTCTTAATGATTCACTTATCAGCGACGGGTATTTAGTAGTTTGCTATATATGCATTGTTGATCCATTCCTAACAATTTAAGGTTTTAAGAGAAATGGTTTGTATTCTACTTTTCCTATTTTCCTATGCCTCTTGGTGTCTATATATCTTACGTGCAAAGTCCAACTTACAAGAAAATCACAAAATGCATTTATGTTCAAGAATGAAATCTTATGGCAACTTGCATGAAAATAAATAATTTCAAGAATGAAAATCATATGCGAAAATGGCAGGAAAAACAATGGCGGATAGAAAATTTGATAATATATACCTTCTCATTTAAGTGAAAACAAAAGTAACAAAATTAATAACCAGAAAATCAGTCTATCTTTATTCTCAAAATCTGAAAATTAAAGAAAAAAAAGAACTTGAAACGATATTTCACTACTTTCAAACTGAAACAAGAAGGGAACTCAATTTTCTAGAAGAGTACTTCATATTAACTGGCTTAAAATCATATATCTTTTGCAACCTGAGAATAAGGTACCGGGCATTTTTTCACGAAGGAACAGAAGTTGAAAAAATCATCCATTTCTTAGCTCTCTCTCCGGGTTATAAATGAAACGAGGTGATTATGGTTAAAATTTGACTATGACCACTGATTTTATTATGTTTTTATAGTATTCCACCGTATAGCGAATCGACTTTAGAAAACAAATCTGGTATCTCTAGCATTATAGTGTCGCCTTGCAAGCTTGGCAACATTTCCTATGAAGCAACTAGTGAAGTAAAAACAGATGTGAGTCAAGATTTGGAGCAGGTTAAACCAATGATCAGAGAGCTATTAACGTCGTTAATGTGTCGTTAGTAAGATGAGCATGACTAACATGAGTAGCTGAGAGGAGGGAAAAGGTGGGGTTTATTAGTGAAGCTTGATAAGCCAAGAAAAACATTTCCAAAGCGGGGTGGAAGGATTGAAGAGGAGGTTTACTTTAAAACTGTGTTATTAATTCATCAGGGTAAGGCAAATTAGACCAAAGAGAGGTGTGATGTTTCATTTATATGAACTTTGGTAGTAAATGGTCACATAAAGTTGAGGAAAGGAAAAGTCAAGCCATATGTTCCCCCTTTTGGTGCACTCTTATATGGAAACGTGTTTGGTTTCCAATATAAAAAAGGATCCAATCTAACTTGATTGTCGAAGTGTTTTGAGTCCTAATAAATTATAGTTGTGTTCTAAATTTTGGAGTCGGTTTAGGGTCTTATTTGGCAAGCCTTTGCAATTGAATGAGGTTGTGGCAATTAGTGTGAGAATTTTTTGAAAGAAAATATTACTCTCTCCAGAGAAAAAAACATCTCAATAAACACTATCGGGAAATGCTCAAGCTTTTCTATGGTATTGGAGCTAATCCAATTCTAAAACAAATCTTTATGACTTCAACTGTTCATTGTCACTATTCATACCACGAAGAATAATTATTGCCCGATTTTCCAGAGCCTTTATTTGTTTTAGAATCTGTGAGTTTGGTCCTTGTATGTTTGTAACCTTCTAATGTTTATAAAAGACAATGATGATGTAATGTGTTGGGCAAAATCCCTTGAAGTAAAGTCATAACTTGCCATCACCAAACGCACATGAAAAAAAAAAAAAAATATTGACTAAACACACAGCGGAGAATTTTGACAATATCCATTGCAAAAAGTAGAAGACCAAATCAAATGCCTACTTGATGAGAAAAGTATTCGTTGATGAATGGCAATCTTTATCTATTCCAGATCAGCCACGTGAAGTTGTGGGGACACCTGCAAAATAATACATCTTAGAATATCAACCCCATCCTTGCGATTAAAGCTAGTTAATCAACGTGCACCTACTTTTGACTTTCGAAGGGGGTGGTTAAAGAAATGAAAATTTCCCCCAAATCGGCTTCCCTGTATACGCACTATACCAGGAACGGAGAGCGGAACTTCTTCGTTTCCTCCTGGAAGACCTTACTTTTTAAGATCGGAGCCATAAAGACACCCATAGAAAATCTCAACCTGAGAAGACTGTACTGGCGTGCTTCTTGTTGTTCTGTGCGGACATCACCATCCCAACCCCTACGCAGTACGCATGATCTTTTGTCATTTAATAAACCTTACTTTTGAAGAAAAATATTGTGTACGTATCCATTGTTGGTCGTTTTCCAATTATTTAAGTTTTTAGGAAAAACAATAGAGAAAAAGCCATAAAAAAATTGAAATTATATTTATTGTGACAGATTTATTCTAAATTTTTTTGGACATCAAAAACCTTAAATTATGTTAATTATAATACATTACCCTAAACTTTTTACTATAACATCAAAAACTCCAAAGCTATATCAATATGGCATATTTATACTTTGTCAAGATTTCATTACATGATTTTTTAGCTATGATAATATTGTTTTTATTTCACTTTGGTCATATGGACACTATGTCAACATCATTAACCTTCTGTCATCCAAGTAGATAGATTTTTAATGGTGCTCATTGATGGAACATCAAACAAAGGATAAATGTGTTATAAATTTGAAGTTTTTTGTATCACAAAATAATGTTTAATGTAAATATATCATAATGGATATAGTGATAAATGTGTCAAAGAAGGCATAATTTTCTTGATGTCTTTTTTTTTTCAGAATCATTTGTTTAATATGGTATCTAAACACAAGTTTAGAGTCCAAATCATGATACTAATACTCTCTCTCTCTCTCTCTCTCTCTCTCTCTCTCTCTCTCTCTCTCTCTCTCTCTCTCTCAATAATTCGCTTAAAGGAGACGGGTCTTAATATATAAAACCCTCCTCAGCTCTCTCTTAATTAATTATTATCTCCTCTTCTCTGTCTGTCAAATCTCAACCAAGTAATTAATTATTTGCGTTTTCTTCCCGACACATACTAAAAATGCCACTAAACCTTCCTCGATGGAGAAGCATCGAAACTTGGCCTGCGTTGTTCACTAGTTCCCACCACCATGGCACTCTCACCTTCATTATTCAAGTCCTAGTGAATCTCATTGAAGTGAAGTTCCAAAGGCAAGCCAGAGTCTCCTTTTGACACTCAACCCATTACCACCTTCATCGCCATCTTTAGCCTTCTATCGTATTGCTTCTTGGCACTTCTTGATCGACCATCTGTATCAGCCATCAATCCAGGCCCACGTTCTTGCTCAAGCCTTAATTCGTAGCCTAATGGCCCTCGCCGCCTCGTTCACAGTGGTTTCCCTCGCATCTATGTTGTTCCAGGGCTCCTTTCGCTTCCTTCCTGTATAGCGCCGTTTGTATTCCTCTCTGGGCTTCACTTGCATGGCCTCCTTGGAAAGTTTCATGGGTGGGTTCAACGCCAGATTGTGCTCATTTTCATGGACATGCTCCGTCCGCGTCGGCTGCACGGCAGAAGATTAGCAGAGTCACTTTTGCCTCGGACAGTTACCCATATGCAGATTGTGCTAGCGTGAACAAATGTCTACGTAGACCGGTGCTGGTCTAAGTGTTTTCTACTAGGGTGTTTCCTTGGTCATGTGTTATGTGAATCTGCAACGTCGTCTCCTTCGTCTCATTTGCACTATTAGGGAAAATCTTTATGAAATAATAGGTCTAACCTAGTATTTGCTGTCTTTGCGCTTTCTGAGGTTTTAATTTCCTCTTCTTAGTTACCTTGAATTGTACCATGGGCTAACGCCCAGCGCCCTCTCCTCCGGAGAGGGGAATTTCTTGCCTACATAAAAGTCTGGTATACCAAATTAATCGCAGCTATTGCTTTCTGGGATCTTTGGTGGGCACACTTGTCAGTCTCACAAAATCTACAATTGTGATTGCACTCAGTCCACAAATCCAGGTTTTAGGCAAGAAACTTTTAATTTTGGAGTTCTTGTAATTATAAAATCAAGAACAAGAACATACTGTTATTCGTCCTGATAATCGTGTTTTTTTCTTAAGATAACAATTCTAAGGACAAGAATATATTGTTAAATATTCTGATAATCCAGGTTCAGGCAAAAATATTCCCCAACTATGGGGTTCCTTGAAGTTGTAACATAAAATTCTGAGAACAAGAATTCTGTAGACCAGTCCAAACATACTACACTTGGACTTAACCTTGAACACCTCTTCAATGGACAAATATGCCAGTTTCATGCTCCACGATTGGCTTCACCAATTGGTCTGCACAAATGGATTTTACAATCTCTAGTCTAAGGACTTAATAATGAGATACGCATAGATATTACAGGAGCATTAGTCTTCGAAATATTCACATCGACCAACATACGCAAGTCCATAAATGCATGTATTCCCTATTCATTCTGTGATCATGGATCATGTCATTTCTCAACAAGGAGAGAAAAAACCTCGTATAGAAATGGCCATGCATAATCTTTTCATGGCGTCCTTTAATAATTTCATATCCATCAAGATTTTGCTTGATATCACGCATTAGATTGAGCTATAGTTTACCCTGTACTCATCACGCTTTTTAGAAGGTGTTTATTCTGCACGCCATCGGTCAAGCTTTAATATATCTTCCACCAGCGTATTAGGAAATTGGCACATCCACGAGTGAGATCTATCTAGAAATTAAGTTGACATTCCATAGATAAATAAATTGTCACTGTCAATCTGGGAACGCCTGAGCTGTAGTGAAGTCACTCGTTTTCTTATAACAGCCTAGATCATAGGACTTTTGCTTTATGTAAGGACAGTATTTATGGCCCAAACAGAGCAACTCAATCACTGTGGGATTTTCAGGGCGCGTTTGGTAACGATTCTTTTCGGGAATAGATTCTTACCAGGAATGATTATTTTTTATTCTATTATTGGGAACTGATTATGAGTAAAAGAACGCGTTTGATAACTATCCAAAATTTCTAATTTTGTAATAGAATTGTGTTTGGTACGTCTTTCATTGATTTTATTCCAAATTAATTTCTTTTAATTTTTAAATAATTTTTTTACTTTTTTTTTTTCTTTTTTCCTTTTTCCTTTTTCTTCTATTCTTCTTCTTCTTCTTGTGGCCGGTTGCCGATCCAAACCGGCCACACGAGGGCCGGTGACCTCACCAGAGCGTTGCCGGCCCTCAACAAGGCCAACCCTCGTCGACCGAGCCTCACCGGTGGCCAGGCCGACCTCGCCAGGGCTGGGCAAGGCCTACTTGGCTACCGGTGGGGCTAGGTTGCCGGGGGCTTGCGAGGCTTGTACCACTTGGCGGGCTAGGCGTCACGAGGTTTGCCCAACCCAGACGAGGCCAGCCTCGTTGAACCTCGAGCTCCTGCTGGCTCGGCCCCGGGCGGGCGGCAAGTGGGGGTGGACGGCGGTTGCGAGATGGCCAAAGGGAAAAAAAGAAGAGTTGGTTTTTTGATTCTCAGATTTGTTTCCAAAACAAAAAATCAACTTTTTTTTTTTCTTGATTCCACTCTCAATCTATTTAAACAAAAATTTTACCAAACGCGATTCTCAGCCCATACGATTAAGAACAAAAAATCGGAATTTAGCCATGTTTGGATGGTTACCAAACGGGGCCTTAGTGATGAACATTGTCCACCATTACAATGAGCACTAAAAACCATAAACTATGCCACTTGTAAAACTTTAAATGTTTCGCCTGTTCATTACTCAAAATATAAAACTGCAATAATGCTCGTCCTTTCAATCATGAGCAAAGATGTTCGCTTTTCTTTGGTTCCCCGCTAGAACACAAAAATAATAATAATAATAATAATAATAATGAATCAACAAAAGATGAGAAACAAACTGAGACCGAGCAAAATCATTTTATGATTGCGTCTTCTTTGCTTTTATCTCTCTTTTAGTGCTAAAGTCTATTTTTTGGGCTGAAGTGACCATGATTGATAGAGGAAGAGCCATATACTCTAGATGAGAGTACTGGGTGGGACACAAATGAGGCAGATAAAGACAGTATCTGAATTTGAAGTGGCATTGACTCATAAGAGACCTAAGCATTCCAACAGAAGTATTAGAGGTGAGCGCAATGTTTTCGGCGATCAGAATGAGGAGCTCTGCAAGCTGACGCTGGGTCGGTGGTGAAAGTGGTTGAGTGACTTCCAGGAGTCCAGGAAGCCGTTGTGTATGTCCAAGTAAGTTGGTCCGCGTCCTTGCTGCACTGTAGCTTTTGGTGCGGTTGCAAGGATGTTTTTTCCTGTTCCACAGGATGCATTACAATGTTCTCAGGATGCCAATATAAATGTAACACAATTTCTACTGAGAGTGAAATATTCAACGACCAATCTTGTGTTGTCAGATTATTAATCTCAGAAGAATCATTCATTAGCAACAAAAGCTGCAAATGTTTTACTGGATATTTTAGAGAACAAGTTTTAACTAGTTCAATCCTACTACTACAACAAGTTGTCAAACCTTTTAGTAGAATACTGCAGTGTTTTCATAAGTACATAATATCTGGAAGAGCCGCAGCCTTCACAAGCGCTTTTTGACTTCTTCAGTCTTTCCACCTAAATAAACATTTCTGAAGATTTTGACAGGAGATGAGTGAGAGATCAGTCAGGTATATCGGATCCGCATCAATGGGATGACTAGCACCTCTTGTTCTTCCACGGTTGAATCAGCTTTACTAGCGGTTGGGGGTGTGTGGAAGGTCCAGGTGGCTTTATTAATGTATGAAACAAAAGTCTATTTCAACTTGAGCATCTTAAACTACAACAACTTGCTAAAGCCATTGAACATACTGGATTTGAGGCCACTTTTTTCAGTACAGGAAAAGATATTAGCAAGAGCTCAAAGTTGAGGGCATCCAAACATAACCTTTCTCGTACAATGAAAGTCGTCCAAAATTCTCTCCAGGCACTTCACGGGTTCAATCCATGGATACAGAGCAGGCAATGAATAAAATCTCCATATGCTGTAAAGCGGATTTGACAGTACTGGGGAACCTCATCAAAGTGATTGAGTGGATGGGGTCCGGCCATTTCAAGGCGAGTATATCTCTTGAAGGAGAACGAGAAAGGAAAGTTCATAAGTAACAAGAAACCGAGGGATACTGCAGATCTTTTCTACGGTCGTCATGTATATTCCCAGGATTAACTGTGTATAAGATGCCAAAGTTGTCAACATGCTGACTTTTGGAGAAACTTTGAGATGAATCCTGTCTACTCCAGTACAATTCATCATTGGAGGAGATTTTATACCAGGGTTTTCAAAGTGCTGCACCCGTTTCTTCTAAAATGGATGTTCTAATTGCTTTAGGGATGAATGCTGCATATTTATACTGTGTTTACTCGTTGCTGAGATCTGTGACTTCTCAAAGTTTCAAGAGCATGGATTTCTTTGACACAAGTTGAATGCTTATCTCAGTCATACTCTTAGGGAAGTATCTAGAGGATTTCTTCCCTATTATCTGAAAAAACCAAAAGTACTTACATATTTCTCTCCGTGGATTTTATTTAACCGTTTCACTTTTAGGGAATTAAATGATAAAGCAAAAGTCAGCAAACAAGAAATGAAGTTTTCCCAAATCCCAGTAAGATGTCTTTTCTGCTGAGATCAAAAAAGATATGATAAGTCATGAAACAGGACTTGTAACAGA
Organism: Eucalyptus grandis; assembly: GCF_016545825.1. NCBI lineage: Eukaryota > Viridiplantae > Streptophyta > Magnoliopsida > Myrtales > Myrtaceae > Eucalyptus > Eucalyptus grandis. Next base: position 30,305,539 of record NC_052615.1, on the reverse strand, counting down.
ATAAGGTCTTTTTGACTGAACCCAACCGATTTTTTCAGACATCACCTGTATAATTCAGCAGCTACCTAGGCTAGGCCTGTGTTTGATTGCCATAGTGATTTGAACAAATATGATCAGCAAATTTTACCCCATTAAACTGGTAAAGATTGAACAGAGAATCACTAAACCTTGATATTTAACAGCACCAAAGAAACAAAAAAGGGAAGAAGAAGAGGAAGAGAGAGAGAGAGAGAGAGAGAGAGGGAGGGAGGGAGAGGAGAGAGAAGACTTCAATTGTTCTGCCAGATGGATTGGGTACGTTTATGGTACCTGAGTGTGCGAACAAAATTACGGTGTCATCTTAATTAAATCCAAAATGATATAACACGCCGTAAGACTAATTTATGATATTAGGACGAATGGTGTTTCAAGATACAATACTGAGAAAAGCTGGGATTGTAGTACACCCATCATCAAACTGACTAATCTTCGGCTAAGTCAAAAACCCAAAAGACAAGTCAATAAAAATCAGATTTTTCAAAATTTCACGTAGCAAAAATCACTCCATATAGCACCAAGCGCTTTTTAACATCACACAAGCTAACGAGAAAGTTGCCGCTGCACAGTAAGCCGATTTTAACCAGGCATGGATGAAAACCAAGAGTAGTCCATGCAAAGCAGCTCATGAAGCTCTACAAACTCTGCGTCTGTGCATGATTTAATCTCCAACCGAACAAATGGATTCAGAAAGTAGAAGAAGTTCAGAAGGGTTTCAGAACTTACGCCTTTGACTGGGAAGATATGATTGCGTAGAAGAACCAACGCATTTTTACCAGCTGAGCTCTCCGGTATGTATTGAAGAATGGTTAACTGAAGACCTGAAGAGAAGATGACGAGAAAACGATGGAGAGAGCTACGAAATGGAGGATCTTTAAGGACAAACTGTGGCGGACAGAAAATTCAATAAGTATACCTTGCTCATTTTAGTGAAAACAAAAGTAAACAAAATGATAACCAGATAACCAGCCTATCTTTTATTCTGAAATTATCTGCAAATAGAACTTAGAACGATATCTACTTCTTTCAAATGAAACAAGAAGAAGAGAACTCAATTTTCTAGAAGAGTACTTCATGTTTCACATATATCTTGCAACCTGAGAATAAGGTATGGCGCATATTTCTTCACAACAGATCCGGCCCACTGCTTCCGGCCTCCCCCTCGATGGGTACGTGTTGAAGGAATGACGGCGGGTGTTGTCCTCTTCACCTTCGAACAAGAGCCTGACAAGCTTCCAAGTTGGAGCCGCGGGGCCCCTTGGACTCTGGTGGGAGCTCGTCTCATGCTACGCCCTTGGGCCTGCGCTGCTGCGCATGAGGAGTTTCCCACCACTTTACCATGGTGGGGAACTCCATACATTTTATACGGAAAAATACCAACAAAAAATAAAAAAAAATAAAACATATTATATTGATATTAATTAAATCTAAACTTTTTAATTGAACCAATTTAATCCTAAAATTTTTATATTGGCATATTTTGACCGGTTAAAACGTGAACGTTGGCCAATGGCAAACGGACGTTGACATTAGTGAGCATGGTCCGGGTTGGTCGGGCCACCCCCAACTCCTAGGGCCAACTGCATGCTGGTCTTCGGCCTGATTTTTGAATCGAGGACCGACCCTATTAGTGCAGGACTAAGGACCGGACCGACCCAATAGGTTCGGTCCGGTTCGCATCAACCCGGGGCCGATGTGATAATTTTTTTTCTGCCTTATTTTTTATGCTTTCTAAAAAGCAACCTACAAATTCAAATTACACATCCATCGACAATACAGATTGTGCAATTAAACTATAAATACCAATACATATTTAGCAAATCTAAGATGACACAATAATAAAAATTTCATACCTACTAACCGCTCATCGAGATATAGGACAAGATGGAAAGTTCTTGTAATCATCTATCTTTAATATTCATAATCACGTAGAGTTCACTCAGCCAAAAATGAGCTGGAGATAAGTCGACTCGACGAGGCATGTGATCAAGTGTGGGTGATTCCACCGGATCGCACACCTTGCCTCGATTGGCCTTTGACCGACTTTTCTATCGGGGTACCCTGTGTTCATATTTGAAAACCTTGAGATTACCCCGACAACTGAAAGTCTGTGTTTCAAAGATATACATTGTGGCTTAAGATGATCAACCACAGGTCAAATGCATGAAAATTTCTAAAGGCTACCCGGTAGGCTGGGCCACGCTAGTATCGTGCCAAGGTGAAATTAACCGTGGAATTGGAGATCGAATTCAGAAATTTGAAGTCTAGGTGTCACAAATCATTTAGAATGTTGACTCATCTTTGGAAAAATTTTCATGCAAGCCGAGTTTTTTGGCAAAATAATCAAAGTATAGTTAATTTGGTTCAAAAATTGGTGCCCGCTTTTGGTGGTATTTTAGATCAAAAATGGTTCTATGGTAATGTGGGCAACTATGTGAATTGAAGGGTAATGACATTGATTATTATTTTACGGACTTTTAACTTGGTTCAATTAGAAGAAAATTGAATAATGTGATATACAAAATTTAAAAAATTGGTATGCCTCGTGGAAAAGGAAATTGGACCCATTGGAGAATTGTTGTGGGAGATTTGAAGTTGTGGAATGTGAGGCAGCTTATGTCATGGTTGGGGCCAAAGCAAATGGGGTGTTGACAAGTGTCGAATGCTCATTGGTCCCCAAAAACCACCTCTCACTTCACTTCATCTTCAACCTTGGGACTTCTTGGACTTGGGGAGAAAAAGCTGGGAGACCAGCCTGCCGACCCCTTTTCGTGCGACGCCAACCGCCCGCTCGACCGCACGCTACTCGTCGTCGGAGTCGCTCACTGCGCCGTCGCCAGCCCGCCGCTCTCTGCCTTCCTCTCTTTCCCCCTGCTGGCATCGACCTCCCGCTTCTTCTTCTTTATGCTGTTCGAGACCCACCAGAAACCAGGGAAACAAACGTGGCCAGCGCGCCACTCGCCGCCGCCCTTTTACCTGGACCACTCGCCACCTTTGTCTCCTACTACCCCGCCGCTCGCCAACCAGCTCGCCTCTCCGCTCCGCCTCAGCCCGCGTCTCTAGCACTAAGTCCGACGTCTCAGCAGCTTCCCGCCGCCATCGCAGTCGCCGCCGTGAGCCACCATCGGCCGCCGCCTGAGCTACCGTCGCCTCTCTCCGCCATTCCCGTACCCGACCAGCGGCAAACCGACCCCTTCGTCCAGCCGTGAACAATAGCCAGAAAAATGGTATGGCAACTCGGTTTTGGCCCGTTTTGGCCGACTTCCCAAGCCCGGATGCTCAGCCCGCCTTGAGGAAAATCAATCCTCACGTCGCCCCGTCGTTTTGGTCCGCTCGCTCTAATCTGGTGAGTTTAGCTCATCAAATCTTGATTAGACGGTTAATGATGCCTAAGTGTGCTTAGTCTAAGTTAAATAAGTTTAGGTGATTAGATTAGTTTATTTGGTTGAGGATTAGATTAGGGTGTTTAATTAAGTTAAAGTGTGTTTAGTTTAAAGTTGAGTAGGTTTATTTTAATATAAGCCTTGATGTGACATAAATGAATTTACTTTTGATTTATTTAAATACCTCGAAATTATTAAATAATTTAATAATATATTATTATTATTATTCAGAAATTATTAAAAATGCTATTATTTAATTATTTTCGGAATAAATTTAATTATTTATTAAATTCGAAAATTTTGTTTGGACCTAAATTCTCGACTTTCGTGGCCTGGCCGCTACTGTAGTCGCATTTTGAAATTGATGGTTGGATATTATAAATTGAGTGTGGATCGTGAAAAATGGATATTATTATTTAATTAATTTTCGAATAAATTTAACTATTTAATAAATTTCGAAAATTATTTTGGGACCTTATTTTCTTAGAATTTCGTGCTAATCGCCACTGTGCATTTACAATTTGAATTTGATGAATGGATGTGACAAATGGAGTGTGATTGCGATAAATAGGAATTCTTTTATAAAATCTCCAAGTGTCAAAATTGGATGGAAGAACGACCGTATTTGATCACCTACTAAAGGTTGTGTCCAGTGAGGCCGTAATTGACCACCTATTAGAGGTTGTGCCCAGTGGGGCCGTGATTGACCACCTATTAGAGGTTATCACCACGTGTGTGCCACCTATTAGAGTTATGCCCAAGCAAGGCGTGATTGACCACCTATTAAAGGTTGTGCCTGGTGGGGCCAAAGGTGATTGATTGACCTCCTATTAAGGTCATGTGCCAATGGGGCGTGATTGACCACCTATTGGGAGGTCATGCCCATCGGGCGAGATCTACCACCTAATTAAAGCGTCGTGGCAGTGGGGCCGTGATTGCTGCTGGTTGTTAAACCTTCCTGTAGGGTCGTGATTGGGAGCAGCGATTGATTTTGCTAAGAATGACATGTAATGGGTCGTAGTCGATTGATCGAGACGACCCAAGTGGTTGAATTGTTGATAATGTGATTGTGCCATAGTTGTTTGGTTATCATAATTGCACGTGGTTGAATTATAAGTAACCGGCTCAACCCTCTGAGATGAAGACTAATGCGAGGTAAGTCTTTTGTGTGATGTGGCTAAGCCACTCGGGGCATAGTTTCTTTCTAATAAGTGGTTTGGGGTTGAATTTGCTGAGACAATGTCTCATCCCCCGGTTGTGGGATTAAATTTCAGGTCCCCGTGGACGGAGCGACCAGATGGCTTTGGTTGGCTTTGAGGAGTTGCGGTGAAGTCATAAGGATTGGAGAACATATCCGACTTGTAGGTCATAGGACCAATTCCTTTAAGACCCGGTCTTTTGTAGACTTTTGGCCGTAGACCTCTGTTTGTTATTCTGTTGAATTATGAAAGTGTTATGTTGTGAATTTGCTTCCTGCTTTTCTATCCCGTATATCATTGTCAGGGGTTTTATAATACGTTCTGCTTGCGCAATAATAAATGAATGGGGGGTTGGCTTACACTACCTGGGAATGTCAGCATTTACATGACCATGGTGGGATGTTGGCGCACTTTTTCGAGGTTCGGGCGTGACAAGATAGTTGTGTGGTATGATGGTGAACAACTTGTAGTACATAAGGAATCGAAAATAGTCAATACTTATGATGGATAAAGAAAATCCAAAATGAGTAATGATAAAGCATGAGGAGTTAAACTTCAAATCTCTTGTCTTGTAGAAAACTATATAACCTTTAGTGCTGCTTGCTCGAAAAATCATATTTAGAAGAGACGACGAAAAAGAAGAGTTGGCTGAAAACGAGAAACGAATAATCGAATAAAAGTTTTCTAGCTACAAGTTGACTCACACCGCATTCAAGCGGGCGTTTGGCCAAATGACCCTAATATATTAAGCTGAAAAATAGAGCCGTGATTAGTTGTTCAAGCTCTTTTGGCCTAAAAATAGGCCTTGTAAAGCTTTGCATCAAACTTAATTTAAGCTGTTCCTTGACTTTCAAAGTAGTTAGATAGACTAGTAAAACCAACATATGGTCCCAAAGTTTGACGGTGATCATATGCGAGTTCAAATCAAGTCAGTTAACAATCACATGATGAGTTGTACCTCCTTAGTTAAGACAAAGCCACACATTTCGACTTTTTCCAAAGTCAATAACGCTGTAGGCAGAATCTTGTTCTTTATTAGGACATAAGGTTCGGGAAAGATGGAGGGTAGAGACTGATGTGATCTGGTTGGTGTTCTTGTCCTAAAGGAGTACTTGTTTTTACCACATTGTTCTTCTTTTCATCTTATGTATACCTTTGCGCACGATCACAGGTCTTTCTCAATTCTCTTTTCGAACACAGAATCAGAATCTTCAGAGAGAGAAAAGAGGTCCCCAAGTGGATAAACCCTAGTTTTCATCCACCAACTCAGCAGATGCCTCCAAGATAAAGACACGCAGAAAAAATTCCCATGGTTGAAAAGAACTTGTTTCAACAATGAGTTAAAGAAAAAAAATGAGAGGATAAAGTACATTTTGGTATCCATGAATTGATTAGTAAATAGTTCCAAATTATGAACCTAGCTAGTGTTGACAAGATAATGGGGAGATGGGATTTAATTGCTAAAGGATGGAAGAAATACTCGGTTTAAAAAATAAAATTGCCCGTAAAATGGAGGATAGTCATACAAATATCAAAAGCCATGAAAATATGAAAATAAAGGATATAGTAGATATAACGTGAAGCCGTACAAAGGACGCGTTGCCTCTGTTACGTATGGAAAGAATCTTATTCATTTGTATGCAGCCTCTGTTCTCCAGTGCAAATGCAACAGTCCTTATCCACGTTGCAATGATCAAGAGTTCCCTAAGAATCCTTGTGAAAATAGCCAAAGATCTAAAGAAAATTCTCTCTCTCTCTCTCTCTCGTATGCAAGTCCAAACCCTACGATGAACATCTATATAAGCGTCCCTCATGAAGCGCTTAAGCAATCCACACAACACAAGAAATCCTAATATCACATTCCAACCTTCAAGAGCTCACTTTGCTCTCTCTTTAGCTATTACCACTTTCTGGAATTCACTTTAGTCGACGTTCTAGAGTTCCTGACATCTCGAAGCTTTTTCTCAATGGAGGATCTGGTGGCGAAGATGATCTACGAGAAGCCTGTGGTGATCTTAATCAAGTCGCTTCTTTACGAAATGGGGGAACCCAACGGTCCACAACCTAGACGAGATTCCGACAGGCAAAGGAGATCGAGCAGGCCCTCGTGAGACGCGGGTGCAGCCTAGCGGTCCCCGCCGTGTTCATCCGCGGTCAGCTTTTCGGTAGGGACAGTTGTGGCTGATGCCGGTTAGGGTTTTTTGGGAAGTGGGTCTTAAGGTTTCTAGCTGGATGGATCGGCATGAAAAAGGATAACAAGATGTGGGATGTTGTTTATGGTGTATATAGAGTGAGTGTTAAAAGATGTACATATGAAAATAGATTTTAAAGAGTTGTTGTGGCGAAAACTCATGATAGACCTCGGTGCATGGGCCTCGTTAGTCAGTCCTCGCGTTCGGGTCCTCAAGGCCGAGCTTGAGACCCCGTGTCCCTCCCCAAATCTCCAGTGGTTAGGCCTGGGGCACTGGACCCTGCGTTGAGACCTAGCGGCCGAGTTCGGATCCGGTTGCTTGGATTGGGACCCCGATGGTCAGGTTCAGGTCCCCCTAAAGGCTGAGTCTAGGATCTTGACGTCTGTGCTTGGATCCCTAGCAATCGGGGTCCAAGTCTCCAAGAACCCAAAACTTAGGACTTGAGGTTGTACTCCACTTTTTTTCAAACGTCTATTTTTAATTTACTTGTAATATTTAAGAAAATGACCTTCAAAATACAATGAAACGATTAGAATGAATGATCTTTTTTTCCTGAAAATAAGTTCTTTTGCAAATACTTTCCAGCAAAATTCCATCCGAGACAGAGCGTAAATATTCTTCATACACATGACCATTTTAATATTGTACCAAATGCGGAAAATTCTTCCGATGCGGAGTGGTGGCTGTACACGTAAATTGAAGCAACACAAAGTGATGAATAAGATAACTTTTGTCTCGTTTTTCCAAAAGAAAGAATATATCCAATCACTGATTGACACTGCATTTTATCTTTTATTGCGTTAATACCATGCAAAGGCATTGTAATAGCTGCGAATTTCAACGTGATACCAATCCAAAGTTCATAGCGATCATCCATGCACTACGTAATTATGAATCTTCAGCCGCAGCCTCCTTTTTCCAAAATATCAACGTGTCGCGAAGAAAGGGTCATGACCCAACTTATATGTCTCATTTAGTTTTTAGCCGACCCTAATAAATTAGTGACAAATCATCATTTAAAATTTTCATAAGGTTGATTGAAACTAAAATCGAATAATATCCTAATGTTGTGGTAAAATTTTGGGAAAATCCAAGCCATTTAAGGAGCATTGATCCCAACTCGGCATTACCTCTAAATCCGTCCTTTTCCTTGACGAAAACGAGGGTTGCAACACAACGTATGTCCACATTTTTTTTTATAATTAAAAAGGCTAATTAAAGCTATAAGAAAGAAAAATGATCATATCACGTCCTCCTCGTTTTCTCTTAAATGGACCTTTTCAATCTATCTATTGGAAGTTTGTTTGAAAATAAACAAAATGTGTTCTTCCTTATCCTACATAGGAAAGTTAGGAGGAAATAGGTCAATTTATAAATGTAAGCCTTCTTTAGTGTGTTTAAAAGAAAAGGTTTGGTGTGGGCTAAACCCTACAATACCCACATGCAGGTGCGCGAATAATTGCACGATGTTGGCATACTTATGGCACCTTGACGGCCCCCGATCCGTTAGGGTCGCCACAATTCGCTTACCTTTCACTTTCCCTATTAACATGTTACTCTAATACCATTTCAATTGCAACGGGTCCATACAACCATGGGGGTTTATATATATATTGATAGGTCCTTACGCAATTCATAAAACAGAAGCACATCCATCAACTCCTTCCCTATATTCAGAAAACGATGCACACCAACTAAACATTTTATATAAGTTAAAACCGTATACTTTTATTTACATAACTTGATGGACATCATTAGTTGATACATCAAAATGCCATAGTCTTTCTATACTTGGCTATATTTCAAAAAGATGACCGACATCTCTTCCAACAAGCCATATACTTAAAGTCCATCGATCGTGTCGGCGTCCAAAAGTTCCTTCATCTGCTGTCCTCCTCCTCGGCGGCCATATCCAACCACTCGGTCCATCTACTGGTGGCGGTGGCGGCAAAGGTATGTTGTTTAGTCTGAAATGTTAGTCCCCAAACGGGGTGAGTACAACCACTCAGCAGTAAAAGATTCATCAAGCTATATCAAGCATTACTATTAATATCCAGATTCAAGTATGGTAGACAAAATAGGCAATCCATGAATGAGTATGCATCAAACCATATAACTCTTCGATGCAAATGACTAGTGCATTTCCAATTAATAAGATGCATCGTGTCCAGCCACACAAGTCCCGATCATGGGGCCAAACTGTGATGACACGTCCCATTCCATGCCATACAATTTAGTCCCATAACCAGACCACACTTACACTTAAAATATAATCGTCCGTTTTATCATTCAAAAGTTTCATCCCCCAAAGGACCAGTGTTTGCATCCTTGCAGGATTCCGCACCCAACCTGGCATCGCGGAAGCCTCCGGGCATGTATTCAAATACAAATCGGGCATCCAAAGGGCATCGACTATTCGAACCTCAAGGCATCTTGCAAAGGCATCACGAGGAATCACCGGGGACCATAGACATGTTACCCTAACCTCCGGCATGCATCATAATACAACCCCTCACCCTCCGGGCATGTCATAATACAACCGGGCATCCCGACACTCCCGGAAAACCTCTGGGCATGTATTCATAATACAACCAGGCATCCAAAGGGCATCGACTCATTCCGAACCTTTGGGCATCCCGACTCCGGGGCATGTTGACCCAAGGGTTCAACGGTAACAATTTAGCATTTTAATTCACAAAAATATTCTCAAATGCTAAAACAAGAGCGTCTCATGGACTCTCTATCACATCTCAATATTGCACAAATATTTACAGCCATTACCATCATATCCACATAGCCATTCAAATACCTTCACTTTCGGATACTTTTGTAAAATTCAGAGCAGAATAGTCCAATTTTTTACAATGCACAGTTCTGGTAGAAATTTTTGAAATAAATACTAAATGGACTCAGAAAATTACGAAATTTTGAAACATTATCAATGAGACCTAAAGGAACAAATTTCATGAAGAGCACAAAGTCAAATTCCATACACATCGAGAGTAAAAACTTCGGTATTTCTTGCTACAGTTTCTGTAAAATTTCCAGATTTAGCATTTCCGTATGAAAATCATTTAGTCGGCCAAATCTTGTCCATTTATGCTAATTTTTTATATGTTACTATCACAGATGTGCTCTCCAACTTTTTTTAAGACTTCGAAATCATATTTTGGCTAGAAAATTCAGAAAAATCGAGAAATCACTGGTGGTCATGCTGTTCTTGCGAAAACAGTTTACTAGCCTAAAGAGGACTCTTCTATACTTTGAGTTTCGGTATCCAACTACAGCCAAGATTTAGAAGCACGTTACACCACAATACAGCCTCTTTACTTCTCAAAAATTCACCATAGCTAAATCCTTGAGTTCTCATTTCAATTTAAAAGCAAAATCCACCAGAAACTTGCTCAATACCTCGGCCAGCTTCATCTCATTCATCACAAACAACATGCAGCTCAAATCTCACATTTCTCCACATCTACCCACTCTTCACTAGATAAAACAGCAAGAAAACATAGGTTGAAGAACTTCTACTTGCCTTAAACTCTCTCACTCATTGGCTGTCCGAAAATGGAGGTTCGGGGTGGCGGGACTGGTCGGCAAGCGGGAACCGGTGGCGAGGCAGCGGCAGCTCGGCACGGCAGAAGGTGGTCCCTTCTTCCTCTTCGCCGTTCACCCACCTGCTGCTCACTCGCGAATTTCCTCGCTCGATATCTCTCTCTCTCTCTCTCGGTTCTGCTCGGTCACTCTCTTTAGTTCACTTACACGAGCAGATTAGCTGCTGGTTTTGCTAAAAACCAGCCAACAAAGAGGGGATTTTCGGTGGATGCATGCATGGAGGACAGGTGGAAGAAGCGTGTCTCCAGGTGGGTTTTCTTGGCCTTCGCTGGTTGCTTCACACGAAGCAACGTGGCCTCCTCTGGCCTTGCTTCTCGATTACCATTTACCATGGCCGCTGGTTTTACTTAAAACCGGTCAGAGGGAGTTTTTCCATGGTTTGGCCGCATGAAGGGCAGCTGAATTCGTACGTGTCAGCATGCATTTCTTCCTTCGACACCTTGCTCCTCCTTGCAACGTGTCTTCAGCCATTTGATTAATTCTTTTCTTAATCCCAATTTGCTGGCCGACCGTGAGAAAGCAACGTGGCATCAATGGTCAGAAATTTTTCCTCTCATAGTTGACAAAGGGTGTCGACCAAATGGAGAGAGAGTTGGGGCAGCTTTTTGGCGCGGACGATTCCTCCTTTTCCGCATGGGTGTGCATGTCCCTCATGCACGGCTGAATTCAATTTCTTCGGCTCAAATTTTAATTAATAGAAAGTCCAAAATTTTCCTCTCATTTCGTATACATTTTGGTGGTTCAATTGTGTAGTGTCATCAAAGCAATTTGCACAACTCAATAAGGTTGAATGTAGTACTAACGATGACGAATTCCAATAGTAGCTTCGTCAATCCATGACGTTTCATCATTCATTTTTTTTTTTCTTTTCTAAGATCGACAAAATATGGGTGAGATTGGTCTCACTAATAACCTTATGTAAAGAGGCCCGACAATACTCTAGTCTATCCCACAATCAGACTATTTTTCTAAACGTGAGGTATCGGTCCATTAATGAAATAAACGAGGTTCACACATGGTGCCAACAACACCATTCGACCGTACTTCCATAATCAGTCACGGTCATCGCATATCCGAGGTTGTCGAGAATTCTCGGGTGCCACAACTTAGCAATGTGTTAAACTTTTAATAATCCTTTTAAAACATGCAAACTTGAATGACATGGTTTGCGGAATGCATGTGAAGTTGAAGAGCGAGGAACAAATAAATAAGGGTCTGTTTGGCAAGTTGCCAAACAATTCTTGTTTCTTTTCTTTTGTTCCCAAAAGTAGATTTGGAATAGAATTGCTTTTAGTAAAAATTTTGTTCTCATGAACAAATTTCTATTTTTGTTCCTGAAAGTAGATTTGGAACAAAAATCGAGAATCAAAAAAAAGTTGATTCTTTGTTCCCTAGAACAATTCTGGAATCAAGTCAACCTATTTTTTTTTTCCTCTTCTTTTTCTTGTTCTTCTTCCCTCTCCCTTGTTTTTCAAGTGTTGCTACCGCTGCCATTGACATCCGCCACCGTCCACCGCCGCCGATCGCCCGCCCGAAAACTCATAAGCCAAGGTGAGGTCCGGCAAGGCCTGGCGAGCTCGCGAGCTCGCCCGGCCACCCGGTGAGGCTCGACCCTGCGCCTAGATCTGGTGAGGCCAAGGTCGCCTGGCCGCCGTGGCTCGACCTTACCGGGGCACCGTGAGGTCAGCATCACCTAGCCAAGGCAAGGCCGACCTTGTGGTGGCCCAACAAGGTTGAGCCTCGCCCGACGGCTAGGCGAGCTTGGCCTCACCAGGATCTAGGCGAGGCTGCTCTCCCGGCCAAGGCCTCGGCCGAGCCTCACCTAGGCTGGCAGCGGCGCCTCCGATGAGGTCACTTTGGCCCTCATCTAGCCGGTCGCCAATCATCCCCCAGGCCCGCAACCGGCCACCTTGAAGAAGGAGAAGAAGAAGAAGAATGGGAGAAAGAAAGGAAAAAAACAGGAAAAAAACAGGGAAAAATATAAAAAAAATGATTTGAAGTAGGAATTTAAATTTTGCTATAAATAGAATACATATTTAATTTTCTATTTTAATTTATTATTTAGTATTTATATTTATAGTTTCTACTATAGTTTATTATTTACTATTTAATAAAAATTTGATTAGTTAATATTTTTATTACTTAGTATATATATAATTAATCAATAAATTTCTATGATTTGATAGAATTTTAGAATGGAATAGAATTCTAAATTCGAATTCTTTGAAATTGAAAATATAATAAAATATAATATGATTTCTTTACTCTTAAGAAGACAATTATATCGGTGAGTGGTTTATGAGAATTCAATATCAAATTTACACTTATCTAAAAGGTAATTGAAAAAGTATTGGAATAGAAATTTTATGCAATTACCAAACGTATTTCTATTCTTTTTTTCTAGTCGAGAATCAGAAATTTTTTGTGCGGTTACCAAACGCATTCTTTTTACTTAGAAATTGTTCTCAGAAATAGAATCAAAAAAATTATTTCTGATCAGAAATTGTTCTGGAAACAGAATGGTTACCAAACGCATCCTAAGCAACCACACAAGCATACTACAGGTGCAAGCTCATGCGCAATGTGATGGCGGAAGTTTTCTACGAAGATGACAAGTATGCTTAAACCCTTAGCAATCCTAAGTCAAAAACAATTTGGTAGAGACCGATATAGGCATGCAAATAATATGTTATACCTAATTTGATTTGCTAAAGTATTGAGTATTCAATCATACGGCAATTGGATTTGATTGAAATTATGCAAGCATATAACCACCTCTCGGGAAATGCGACTATCTCCTCTCGACATGCAGAGAATTCTAAACCGTGTGTTTAGTTATGGCTTCTACAACCTAACCCTAACTTCAATATCTACCATCCTTCCTTGCATCTTCATCATCTTTTCCTTTCTTAAGGGTTTTGGATTCGGTCTTCACTGGTTTTTCCGAAGAATCGTACGCATGTCCTTTTCCTCTTGGAATTACCGATGGCCTCTTCTCTCATCGCTCCTAATTGCGCATTTCCCACTTGAACAAGGTCTCTGTTTCTTATGCGATTCCTCGACGTTCTCTCTCTTCGTACACGGTACGATTCCTCTCCTCCGTTCTCTTCGTACTTCTAGATGTCTTCTTTGACTTGAATTTGGCATGTCGGGACACAACAACTTTCGGCTACTCTAGATGTACTGCATCTTGGTAGTCTTCCCTCGGCTGGGTTTGTGGACGCTGTTTTGAAAGACTTGATGGCCTCCGAAACGGTCACGATTACGTGTGACTAGAGCCCTGTGCTCCCGGCCGGGTAGGCTTACAAGCGAGAGGAACATCGATGAATGGGATGAGGCACCACCTCCTGAATAGTTGGAAGAATGCAGTTTATCTTTAGTTGGAATGATCCTTTCTAATCAGTACATCAATTTCCCTGCTTTCCAGACTACTATAAAAAAAACGGGGGCAAGGCGAGCGAGTTGAATTTACTCACCCGAGGGTGGTCTATATGTCGTCAAGTTTCAGCCGGCCGCTGATAAAAAGCATGTTCTCGGATGGTGGGCCTTGGCTTTTTTTCAAGTCATCTCTTTATTCTTAAGCCATGGCAGCCCAATGCCCCTCTACATTGTTATGATTTTTCAACCCGCGCTTTTGGATACAAATTTTCCTTTGCCTTTGGAATGGACCACTAAAAGCCCGGTAACCAAGGTTGTGCAAGATATTGGTCGGGTCTAGAAGTCCAGGTATTGACACTAAGGAGGGACCTCTTGCTAGAGCAAAGTCGTGTTTGGGTTGAGTTAACTCTACAAGACCCTCTTAGAACGGGTAAGCGATTCGTGTTCTTTGGGAAATTGTCTGTGGCTGGATTTCCGAATACGACGTCTTTCGCATTTTTGCTACTCTTGTGGGAGATTGGGTCATTATGCAATGTCAAGGACATTCCCTATGATGCGGCCCAAATTTGACACTAGAGATACTATGGTCTATCGTCGGTGGCTTAAGGCCGAAATTAAAGAACCCTAGTCCTTTTTGGCAATCTTTCTATGCACCTCATGCTATATTAGACCAGCACCTGAAGAATCTCGTACTCGAGACACCTGCATCACAGTGGCGATCGCTCCTCCTTTGCCTCCCCGGCCGCACCACCACGGCCATGGTCCACCTTCCGGTTTCTCCAACATCCCATGTCCATACGGGACAAACCAATTGCATTCTCGAGATGGAATATATGGATTAAATTCCTACTCATACTGACTTTGATACATGCTTCAGGTTAAAATGAAGGGACCTCGGCTTCCTTATATGGATACTCGGACCCCCGGAAAATCAAGAATTCAAAAACGATACCTATTATGGCGCTGCTAAAACGAAACAATATACGCATTATGACAAAAAGTTTCTTGTTGTATGACTTGGATGAAGCAAACCTGATGGACACACCTGTGCTTGGCATCGAAGAAGATCGAACTCAGGCGCTAGTAGCTGGCCCAACACAGCTATGTGACACTCCCTTACTTATTGCTGACAAGCAAAGTACAAGGGCTGAGGTGGCTTGCCCTCGCCCCTTGGCTCGAGAACGACCGAATCTCCTGTTTTTAATGGAGACAAAGAATGGTCTGCAAAGTTATCAAAAATTCAGAAATAGCTTAAATTTCCTCACTCCTTTTGGTTAACCTTATTGGTCTAGCGGGGTTTAGCTATCTTTTGGCATGCTCACCTCAATATCAGCATAGTTCATTCGGATCCCGACTTTATCGAGCTGTTTTGCACCGACTTGGGGAACCATATACCTACTCGTATCACAATGTATCCATGCGCCGTGATGTTTCGGCTTCGGCAGCGGTTACGGGAAGTTCTTCGACGGATTGCATTAACTAACTCTTTACCGTGGCTCTGTGTAGGGGATTTCAACGAAGTTACTTACCACTGGGAGAAAGTTAGGAAAAAAAGTTAGCTGATTTTCATTGTATGTCCTCTTTTCGCGAGGTATTACATGACTTTGCTCCTTGATTGATATGGAGAGCAAAGGCTGTGCATTTACCTGGATAAATAACCGTCAAGGCGAAGACAAGTATCAAGGAGCGTTTGGACAGATCTCGCTGCAACTTTAAGTGGAGAATAGCTTTCTCGGATCTTGTTGTCGGTGCTCTTCCAGTGGGTTCTAATCACGGCCCGCTCCCTAAGATCAGAAGCTTCCCAGCCGGGCGAGGCCCGCCTTTCATTTTTGAAGCCTTTTGGCTACAACACAGCCGTAGCAAGGTTATTTCCAATGTTTTGCAGCAACCAACCAATGCACATCATGATTTACCATACCTCTTAAAAAGGTCGGTCTCGCACTTTTCTCGTGGAGCCGCCGGACCTTCTCAAATGCTAACAAGAGAATGTACACCTGCAATATAAACTTCAACAGATCACAACCAACTGGATATTCCCTATGACAGGACACGAAGTAACAACAATTAAATCAGAAATTCATGACTTTGGCAACAAGAAGAGGTTAGGGCTGTGCGTTCGCGAATCAAATGGTTGAAATGGGGCGACAAAAAATACTAAGTTCTTCCACGCCACAACCATCCAAAGAAGGTAGCATAATCGTATTACAATGTTACTCGATGAGGCACACGGTTTGGGTTAGAGATGAAACTATATTAAAGGACAAGACTCAACTTTATTTCTCAAACCTATATCAATCGGTTGGTTTCGTGATTATGGTCAATCCTCGACCAAAGCCCCTGCTAGTCACCCACAAATGAATATGGCTCTCACCGCCCACGGTTACTTAAGGCCGAAGTCCGTGCAGCCACCTTTCGGCTAGAACGGAACAAGGCCCTGGCCGGGATGGCCTCAATGGACTATTTTATCAATCCAACTAGGATACTCTTGAGGATGTAGTGTTCAATTCCAGGTCAGCTTTTCCTTTCCCGGTAAATGCCCCTTGGCTTTCAACTGCATTTGTTACCTTAGTACCAAAGATCCCCCTCCCATAGAGTCTCGACCACTACCGCCCTATTAGTTTATGCAATTTCGCCTATAAGATCATTTCGAGTCCTAGCTAATGTTTGAAACCTCTATTGCCACAACCGATTTCACGAACAATCGGCATTTGTTAGTGGGCGTCAAATTCAGGACAATATTCTGAGTGGTCCGGAGATTATCCATTAGATAAAAAAAAAAAAAAACAAGAAAACGTCAGCGTCACTTCCGGCAATCATTCGTATGGATATGCAGAAAGCTTTCGGCAGTAGAATTGGGACTCTTGATGGCCTACCTACAAAAAGATTGGCTTCCATCCCCAATGGGTTCAGTGGATTTTCAATGCATATCAACTATATCTATCGGTATCAAGTTTAATGGTCAACGGTTGGATTATTTTCACCCTTCTAGAGGTATTCATCAAGGGATCCTTTATCCCCTTATCTTTTCATCTATTGACGAATCTATTATCCACTCATTCATCGAGCCATCGACATGGGACAGCTCAAAGGTGTTAAACTTAACGAGTTTTAGTCCTACTCTCTCTCATTTGTTCTTTGGACGATGATATATTCTTTTGTAAATGGCACCCCTATTTGACTTGCCATACCCTAGCAAGTATTATGTCTCAATATTGTTTTAGCTTCAGGTCGAGTCCATCAATCGAAACAAGTCTGGTATCTTCCTCGGTAAGGATTTGCCCAAACTATCTTAAAGCCAACTTTGGCTAGTGAGCTCAAAATACACTGTCTTTGGAACGAATGGGTAGATATTTAGGCATCCCCTCGATTGAGGCCGATCAAAAAAAGAGCTCTTTCTTGGATCTTGGGTAAGGTGAACTCTAAAATGGAGGGCGGAAGGAGAATCTAATCTCAAAGGGTGGCAAGGAAGTCCTTATTAAAACTATTGTGCAGGCCATTCCCGATATGCAATGTATGTTTTTAAAATCCCAATATCCATCAGTAAATCTATTGAAAAACAGTTGCTAGATTCTGGTGGTAGAATGATTGTCGAAAAACGAGGATACATTGGAAACAATGGGCTGTGTTGAAAGAGCCTAAGGCGAAGGGAGGACTAGGCTTTCGGGATTTGACGTTTCAACAAAGCCATGTTGGAGTAAACAAGCATGGCTGTCTCATCCAACAGCCGTCCTCACTATGGAGCCAACTACTTAAGGCAATCTATTTTCCTACACAAGACTTTAGCTATGCTAGGAAAGGAATTAGCCCTTCTTGGGGTCGGCAAAAGCTGCGTTAGGAAGGGAGATTATACTTCTAATCTACGGTGGTCGGTTGGCGACGGCACAAATATCAACATCGAAGCGGGATCGGTGGCTTCTAGGGGTATTGGTGGACCCTGTAGTGATGAACCAACAATGGTGGTTGATCTCCTAGTTGAGGCCGAATAACTGAGATATCGCGACTCTAAACACCTATTATGATGCACAAACAGTACATGACATACTCAGCGTTCCAGTGCGACGAAACCTCACCACTAATAAACTAATCTAGACAGCTACAACAAATGGCCGTATACGATTCCACGTGGCTATCATTCTATCAGAGGAACAAAAAGAGAGTCTCTGACCTTACATGCCTCATCGTCATATCAGTCGCCTCCTCAACTTTGGAAGCGCATCTAGAAGCTTCATCTCCCACCGAAGCTCAGGGTTTTTTCCTGGAATGTCTGCCATAACGCCTTGCCCACAAAGGACAACCTTTATCGACGTCGTATCAACCCCCATCCCTTTTCCTCTTTATCACACCCATCGCCGGAGACAATTGAGCACCTCTTCTTGTTCTCGCCCTCGACATTTGGAATTTGGTCACACTGTCAATAGTCTTTCCTTCGCGAGACACAAAAATCACCGCATGGATGAATGGTTTACTAATCTATTTTTGATAAACAGCTCGTACCTGCCCTCGTTTATTATAGCCGTCTGTTGGCAGCTCTGGAAAGCCAGAAATAGCGCGATCTTCTCCAACCGTCGCCTAGATCCATCCTTTGTTGTACTTGCCACCACAGCCCAGGTTCGATCTGCTCAGCTCTCCCATCCGTCTCTGCTACAACGAGTCATCGAGGCGAACTTTGGATTGTTTATGGCGATCTCCTCCTCCGGGTCCTCCGAAATTAACATAGATGGGGCTTTCATCTGCGGCGATATCACCGGATCTATTGCTGTCATCTCGAGACCATTCTCGGCATTTGAAGGATGGATTTACTAGACTGTGCGAGCGGCGTCGGCTACGCAAAAACGAGAAACTCAGGCGCTTTTTGTGCTCTCTAATACGTGCTTCAACTCCCTTCGTGTCTACCCCTGCGGGAGATTGAATCGGACTGCTTTGTCTTGGTTGAAGCCCTCCACGGCCGGCAAGAGCCTCCATGGGAGATCCGCCCCCTTCTCCCACGAAGTCGCTCTCCTTTGTAGCGCTATCCCTCTTTTGCAAATTAGGTTTGTGCTAGGGTTGCCAATTCAGTCGGATTGGGCAGCACGAGCCCACAAAAGGGCCGCCTCCCCTTCTTGGGCCGAATCCCCCCCTCTCCCTTCTCGACTTGTCATATCGACATTATAGCTGCTGACTGTATTTCCTATCTTTATAATTATATTATCTTTCTGATCAAAAAAATAATCATACGGCAATTCTTTGTGTTGGGGTCCCACCTTTTTTAATACTAATCATTGAAAGCAAGACATGCCATTTAATAGAACCAAAATCCCGAGACTTAGTGACACTAGCATCTTTGAGAATTCGTTCGTTAAGTTTTCAAACCGCTCTTCTACAATCAACTCCAGAATCAAATCAATGGTAGACAAAAGGAATTACACGTTGGCTCAATCGAATCTCGATATACTAATTGTGAAACATGTTTACATTGTCTTTAGGAGGAAGTTTAGTCCCATCAATATCTTATTTCTTAGTAATTTCTTCATTTAAATTGTAACTTCTTTATTTTTAAGGTTAAGTGCGTTTGAAATTTTAAAACTTATCATGAAAGTATTAAATACTAAAATTTTTAAGTCCTAAACTTGTGAAGAAATGCGACTAAGTCTTAAAGCTTTCAAAGTGCATTTAGACCTAAAAATTATCAAATTTATGCAGATAAGTCCTTCCATTGATTGTAGTTTTGAAAACTGTAGGACTCGATTACACTTTCATGATAAGTTTTAGAAATTGATTACATTTTGAAAATTATAGATTCGATTGCAATTTTATTATAAGTCTTAAGATTTGATTGTACTTTTAATAGTTTTAGGACCCAATTGTACTTTCATAACAAACCTTAGGACTTATAATACATTAATCCCTAGTTCAAATGAGAGAATGCCTTGAATTTCATAAGAGGTGAAGGAGACCGAAAGGGAAAGCAACAAAAGAAAAGTAGGCGTGAGTGTTGTGGAGGCGAAAAGGAAAGACCGAAAGAAAAGGGAGGTGTACTTAAGACATTTAAAAATAAAATAAATAAATAATTAAAATTGTTTGGGTGGTTCAATTCTTCCCTTGGAATCAAGAACCAGGCTGCTTAGACACCGGTTTCATTTTTGGGAAACGGAACCTAACCAGCACTTGAGGAACCAAACCCAACTAGCCAGCTTGGTCTAATCCGCGGTTTCTGATTTGGTCGGTCTGTCTTACTCATCCTACTTTTAAAGAATATTTTATCTTTCTAGATATTTATAAGTTATTTTTACTATAGGCCATGATATCATATTTATAAATCTGTTTTGTTTAAATTGCTCTAAACTCTTAATATTAAGTTAACAGTATAGTTGGTATAATCTAATAATATGCCGATAAGTAGGTTGTCTTTATGCTCGAATGTGTCTGCGCATCATCTTTTATCAGAAAATTTGTCGAATGATTCGCACAGAGCGTGGAGCAACGTCTAGTTAAATATATACCCGAAACCGGAGAAACTCTCCTTTATGCACCATGAAGACCTAAATTTGACTATTAAATATCTACAATTAAAAAAAAAAAAGGGGGTGGCATCTACAATGGAGGCAATTCATTAACTTTACATCTCTCGGACATTGAATCTGCATGAGATAACATCCACCCAATGAACATTTAGTGGGATGAGGGATGAAAGTAAATATTCTTTCCAATCATGCACGTGTTTATCAATGAGAGGAATTGACAAGCGTTCGACAGATGGGGTGGGGGGATGTCGACAGAACGAATATTCACAGATCAAAGAGGCTTTTCACCTTAAATTTTTATTGTGTTTTGAGGAACAATTCGGCAGTACAAAAGGCACGGGTGAGAACGAGAGTGAATTATCCTCAACATCATCCCAAAGTCACCGCCCATTCTCTCATCATTGTTTGGCCTCTGATATTTTTGTTTGTGATGGCTCTGAAATGTCATCTTTTTTTTAGGGTTTCTGAGAGAGAGAGGTTATCTATCTGCTGGCATCTGTAAAAGTGGTAGTCTCTGTCTGAGATAAAGATCTTTTTCTCTTTCGTCTCTCTGGAGAGGGAATGTCAAGGAAAGAGAGGAGAACAACTTGTGATTTTGAGATCTCTCTCTCTCTCTCTCTCTCTTTCATGCTGAGATGCCAGGATCCGACCTCGCATTCTTCTTTATCTTTTTGCTGTCTGCTGTGCTGCTGGCTGATGATAAGAAAGATCGCATTCTGTTCTGCAACTCGCGCGTGCTTATGTCTCTAGGAACTTCTAGGATTCTCCGGTGACAAGATCTCCCGTCGTAATTCTATTATAATCACGTGCATTTTATTGTAATTTCTCTATAAAAGAATTGTAACATACAAAAATTTAAAGGATTTATCATCGCTAAGTCAGATTTACTCTCATTTTCATTCAATGCCAAAGAATTTTTAGAAACATCATGTTTACCATTCCCTCCCACCCCCTTCCCCGGCGCTTCCTTTTCCCTCACGTTTTAACAATCAACCAATGGCCACCCATTTACTAATCCAGCTTCAAAAGCATCCACCAACAACCTAAACATATTAATCCTCTTAACATATAGAAGCTTCTACAATCCCTTGAGAAACCATCTTCACGGGAGAGTGCAGGAAAAGTCATAAACCTATTGCAATTATGTCAATTCAGTCCTAAACGTTTTATTTTTTTGCCAATTTAGTCATAAACCTTTACAATTGTGTCAGTTTAGTCCATCCGGCCAAAATTAGCCAGTCAAAAGCCAACATGGTAATTTTTTTTATATTTTGAATTGTTTTCTAATTTTTAAATATTTTTTGAATTTTTTAATTCTTTTTCTTTTCTTTTTTTCACCTTCTCCTTCCTCTAGCACCGGCCAAAGACAAGGGCTCTGGCGAGAGTCGCCTCGCCCGACTGCTGGCGAAGCTCGTCCCCGCCAGCCACTAGCGAAGGCGAGCCTCACTAGCAATCCAAGAAGGCTGCCGTTGCCGGATCTGGTGAGGTGCCGCGAGCCTCGCACACGCCAAGGTGAGGTTCAACCTCGCCGGTGGCCGGCGGGCGAGCTTCTCGCCCGGGGACAACGAGGCTCAACCTCACCATGGCTAGGTAGGCCAAGCCTTACCAGATCTAGCGACGATGGCCTCATTGTTGCCGGGCGAGCTCGCCTTCGCCAATGGCCAGCGAGGGACGATAAGGTGGAAAAAAAAATTAAAAAAATTAAAAATCAAAAAATCAAAAAATCGAAAAATAATAATAATTGTCATGTCAGCTTGCCGAATAGCCGGCATCCACATCGGCGCCGGCCGGCTAATTTTGGCTGAATGGACTAAACTGGCACAATTGTAAAAGGTTTAGGACTAAATTAACTAAAAAAGTTAGGACTGGTGCTGGCACAATTACAATAAGTTTAGGATTTTTTGGTAATTCTCCCGATTAATAGCCGTTGGACAAATAAGATTCTCATTGATTACAAATTCTTTAAGCTTTTGTGTCTCATGACCCTTTGTAATTTGAATAAGAGTTACAAGAAAATGCATCATGTTTTCACAATGAGTTATGAGCTAGGAATCAGTCTCCGATGAATCATGGAAGCCCCCTCGATCATGACATCTAAAATTGTTACTACTTTGGTATGGAGAGTTTGTAGACCATATATCAACTTCAGCAGGTCATGACTCAATTGATATTGCAATCCTGCAAAAAGGAAGATAATATTAGCGAAGCTAAATGTTTCAAATTATTTGTGAAAGCAATCGATTAGAAAAGACAATCTTCTTTATTAATTTATGTATTTTGCTATAATTGGAGAGAATATTGAAAGACAAAGCATACAATTTCCATCTATTCTTTATGAATTCTACATATCACTATATTATAGACCCAAGCAAGTATTTAAAAGGTTCAAGATAGAAGAAACAGAGGGAAGAACCCCCGAGGGGTAGGATTCCCCAATGTCACCTGCAATATTTCCTCCTAGGTAGGATAGAAAAATATTTACCCATAAATAGAGGAGCCTTTGGTGGTGAAGGTAAACACCATGTCATGTCTCCGGGTATGCTACCATCAGGTAGCATGGTATAGTAGTCTTATCGTGCTTGGGGTGAAGAAGTGGAGCTCGCAAGGGCTCCTGCTAGGTTGGTGTGTGCTCGCACAAGTCTTGTTACCGACTGCCAACCTAGTACCCCTTGGTTTCAAGACTTGTGCAAAAATCTTTATGAATTGTGTCCATCGATATAAGACTCAATATTCCTATTTCCCAAATGAAAGTAGGATGATAAGAGCTATCACTACAAGATCTTCAAGTACGAAATTTTTCTTCTTATTTAGAATGAACTTAAACAATAGGATAAGAACTCGAGATAAGCGCCAATGCATTATGAATGTGATGAATCCAACTGTCTTCATTTGATAAGAATCAATCCAAGCGTTTTCAAGATTCCACCGCACATTGAAAGAAGGTAGATCTTGATCCGTCAGATCAAAATGTTCGTCCTCAGCCAAAGTAGACATATAAACCCATGAAACTAAAGCATCTAGGAAAGACTTTAGGTCCTTTTTATTTCATGGCTACTGTGCCCTAAGATTTTAGGGTGGAGTGGCCTTTCTGCAGGGCGTACATACGTGGCAGCTTGAAAGACTCAAACAAATTGACATTAAAAAAAAAAAAAATGCAAGAAGATTCGAAATGGTGACGACTGATGAAAAGTCGAATTGTGAAAGTGAAGTGGCCTTTCGGATTTGGATCGTTGTGCCTTTCGATTTTGCAGGGCCAAAAAGCAGTCTAGAACATGGGGTACGCGCGAGAATAATATCAATTGAAAAAGGTGTATAAAAGTTTGGATAAATGATTGTGTAAATAGTTCTTACAGGATCAAATTTGGTCGATATTCCTAATATATTCGGATTTGTGGAATCTTTTACTTGGCCAGTTGATGATAATTTTTAGTTTAACAGACTTATCTGATATAACACTATGGTTAATTATTCCTAGTGCCTTACATTCTCCTAGTCATACAAATCAAGGGGAATTCCAATCTAGAATTTTTCGTTAGTGATAAAGTTTGGGAGAACTTTTTATGCTAAGGACATAGTATCAACATCTAATTAGTCTATTTTGAGATGATCAGGCACTGTTTATCCAAGAAAAGTTTTGTGATACCCTTTGACTAGGTCTAAGTTCGTTGAATTAATTTTCAACTGGACTTGGTAGCATGAGTGTATGATGACTCCTAAGTGAAGTTCAATAATATATAAGGACATAATAAAAATTTGAGTACGTAATCAATTTCTCCAGAAGTTGAATTTATTAGAGAAATATTATATATTTTATATTTGTAAAAACGTCTCACGTAAAGATTCATGGGATGGTGAAGGCTTTAAACCCAAAGAACTAGATAGTTGTGAGGTATGATAGTGAATAACTTAAGTACATATGAGTCGAAAATAGTCAATACTTATGACAGATAAAGAAAAAATCCGAAGATGAATAATGATAAAGCATGAGGAATTAAACCTCAGATCTCTTGGCTCTTGTTGAAAACTATATAACCTTTTAGCATTGTCTGCTTGAAAAATCATATGTAGAAGAGATGACAAAAGAAGAGTTGGCTGAATGAGAAATGAATAATCGTATACAAGTCTTTCTAGCTACAAGTAGATTCACACCACATTCAAATGAGCGTTGGGCCAAATGACCCTAACATATTAAGCTGAAAGATAGAGGCGTGATTAGTTGTTCATGCTCTTTTGGCCTAGAAATAGGCCTTGTAAAAGCTTTGCATCAACCTTAATTTAAACTGTTCCTTGACTTCAAAAAGTGGTTAGATAGACTAGTAAAGCCAACATGGTTCCCAAAGTTTGACCATGATCTTATGCGAGTTCAAATCCAAGGCAGTTAACAATCACATGATGAGTTATACCTCTTTAGTTAAGGCAAAGTCACACATTTCGACTTTCCAAAGTCACTAACGCTGTAGGTAGAATCTTGTTCTTTATTAGGACATAAAGGCTTGGGAAAAAGATATAGGGTAGAGTCTGATTTGATCTGGTTGGTGTTCTTCTCCTAAAGGAGTACTTGTTTTTACCACATTGTTCTTCTTTTCATCTTATGTATACCTTGCGCATGATCACCAGGTCTTTCTCAATTCTCTTTATCGAACACAGAATGAGAATCTTAGAGAGAGAGGGGGGTGGTCCCCAAGTGGATAAACCCTAGTTTCATTCTCCAACTCAGCAGATGCCTCCAAGATATATACACGCAGAAAATTCCCGTGGTTGAAAAGAACTTGTTTCAACAATGAGCCAAATGGGGGCAAAAAAAAGGAACTTAAATGATGGATAAAGTACATTTTGGTATCCACGAATTGATTAGTAATCTTTCCAAATTATAAACCGTAGCTAGTATTGAGAAGAAAATGAGGAGATGGGTTTAATTGCTAAAGGAGGGAAGAAATACTTGGCCTAAAAATAAAATTGCCCGTAAAATGGAGGATGCTCATACGATATAAGATGTTACGAAAATAAGAAAATAAAGGATGTAGTAGATATAACGTGAAGCCGTACAAAGGACATGTTGCCTCTGTTACGTATGGAAGGAATCTTATTCATTCGTATGCAGCTTCTGTTCTCCAGTGCAAGTTCAAAAGTCCTTGTCCACGTTGCAAAGATCAAGAGTTCCCTGAGAATCCTTGTGAAAATAGCCAAATATCTTAAAGGAAAATTCTCTCTCTCTCTCTCTCTCTCTCACACACACACACACACACACACACACACACACGCAAGTCCAGAACCCTCCTTGAAACATCTATATAAGCACGTCCCTCATGAAGCCTCAAGTAATCCACACAACACAAGAAACCCTTATATCACATTCCAAACTTCAGGAGATCACTTTGCTCTCTCTTCTAGCTAATTACCACTCTCTGGAATTTACTTTTGTCGACATTCTGGTAGTTTCCGACATCTCGAGTCTTTTTTCTCAATGGAAGATCTGGTGGCCAAGATGATCTCGGAGAAGCCGGTAGTGATCTTTAGCAAGAGCTCATGTTGCATGTGCCACACCATCAAGACGCTTCTTTGCGACTTTGGGGCAAACCCTACAGTCCACGAGCTAGATGAGATTCCGAGAGGCAAGGAGATCGAGCAAGCCCTTGTGAGACGCGGGTGCAACCCGGCAGTCCCCGCTGTGTTCATCGGCGGCCAGCTTGTCCGTGGAGCCAATGAGGTGATGAGCCCCATCTCAGTAGGTCCTTGATCCCTATGCTCAAACGCGCCGGAGCGTTATGGGTTTAAAGATTTCATCGACAGTCTCATCCGGCCAAATAAGAAAGAAGAATAAATAAACAAATGTGTGTTTTTTTTTTTGGTAAAGAACAAATGTGTGTTTTTGGTACACATGAGTTTGGAAATATAGGTATATTAGTCGAACGTGTGGTCACACTATGAAGAGAGCTTATCATAGTTAATATTAGACAAAATCCTAACTTGTACGGGGTTTGTATCATTTTGTGGTGACTCCTGTGTCTGATCTGAGCAATAAAAGTGACGCAGTTCTGCTATATATCTACTTTTTTTTATGTATTCGGAAAGAATTGACTTTAAGTAAACAGTTTGCATAACCTTTGTTTCACAACTCACGTCCATCTCCATTGATTTAGATAGTCAGTCAACTTTTCTAATTACAATTATCCAATTAAATGACGATGGATGTAGATAGACTAAGTAATA
The DNA here is from genome assembly GCF_016545825.1 of Eucalyptus grandis. Classification (NCBI taxonomy): domain Eukaryota; kingdom Viridiplantae; phylum Streptophyta; class Magnoliopsida; order Myrtales; family Myrtaceae; genus Eucalyptus; species Eucalyptus grandis. The sequence continues at coordinate 30,279,026 of NC_052615.1, read as the reverse complement.
GGTATCACAGGCTTCTTCTTCTTCTTCTTCTTCTTCTTCGAAAGGTGAACTATTATTGATCCTTTGAAGGGGCTTAACAACTTTTAAGTACATGAGTAAGAATTCGTCAACTAATTATGGAAGTGTGGCAATTGATTGATGTAAACCTAAATTTGAAATCGCGATTTTTTAATGCGGTGATATAAAACGTAGACAAATGACGCCATTCTAAACGTCGCAATTAAGAGGATGTAGGATTTATGGTTGTAGAAGTGTAAGATTTTCCATAATTTTTCAGACAGGCATAAAGGTTCAAGCAATTCAAACAATAAATAAGTAATATAAGGCGAGAGTAACTGGATAATCATAAATAGATATTCGCTCTGACGTGCCTTAATTTTATATCCCAAATTAATAACGTAACAAGGTTGGAATCTACTAGTCAAACAAGTGTTATACAAATCGCTACACCGCAGAACTTGTTTCATGTTAAAATGTCAGTGTTCAACTCATTATTTCATTTTTATTCCTCAAGAAGGACCTCTCGCTTTTATTTCATTCAAGGTATCTAGGTTTATCAAGTAATCGATATGCACATGATGGAGAACGTAAATCTTAAACCTAAATGATTGTGGGCATGCTATATCCGATTTACCAGATCAATTTCAAAGGGACATGGTGAGGATCTAATATGTACCTTAATATGACCCACTTATCTAACTATTTATTACAATGCACTACACTTCATAAATTAATTTCATATATCGATCTTAGCGTCTAATTTACTTTTATAAGTGGTTAAAGCTTGTGAGAGGGTGAGCAACTTGGCATGCTCACGTGCGAGCTTTACCTAGTAATTTGCCTTTTATGGTTGCTATGGAAAATTTCTAATACTAGCAAATCTCTTATTCCTATACATATTTAGATAAATAATCTCTACTTGATGTACATATTTGACAAAAAATTAAATGAATATTAGAAAATCAACAAAAATAAGTTTTAGCATGTATAAAAACAATCATTACATAGTGTGATAGATAAAAATAAATAAAAAAATGTAATTTTAATATTATCCAATTTTCCGTACTTCATAAATTAATATTCAATTAAATGCATGATAAGCGGTGGCCATTGTTAGGGCTACAACTATTACTTAGAGGGGTGAATAGGTGGATATGTGGAAATTGAAAGATAATCGAATTTAATATTGCCATAGGACAACGCTAATGACAAGTTGTGCATGATCAAATCTTATCAATGTGCAATAATCTATCACAAGAAATAAATCAGAATTTAACGAATAGAAAAATGCACAGAACAATTATACTGGTTCAGTTTATTATAAGCCTACGACCATTCTCTCCTCCAATAGCCTTGGTTAGATTCCACTAATGAACCACTCAAAGGTTACAACAACCAAGTATTCTCAACTCGAGTAAGTGTGATCGAATATTCTAATCTCACACTACTACAGCAACCTCTAAAAGATTACAAGTTAAGCTCACAAAGATGAGTGTAAAAACGAAGCTTTCTCGAACTTTGGAATTTTAGGATTTCGATTCTTCTTCTTCTTTTTTCCTTCTCCTTTAATACTCCTTGTTCTCCTAGCCAACCCTTGGACATAAACTCTGAGAATTATTCTTGCAATCAACCCAATGGACTTGAATGAATCAAGAAAATTTGATTGCTCCTAGGATGCCAAGAATCTAAGTCTCCTTGATTTTGCTGCCCATCAAGAGAGATTAGGTGTCCATAAGTTGAGTTCTTCGTTTGCAAAGTGCGTCTCATCTCCAATTGATTGTTGCAAGAATTATTTTTCAATAGGGAAAGATTGCGTGGATATTATCCCTCATAAATAATCAATAAGTATAGAAAGAAATCTAGGCCAATTTACTAGCCATTGCACTTCACATCATATGGAAATATGGAAAGTTCTCCTAACATTTGATTGTCTCAATAATCTTGCAAATTACACATTTGCCTCGATTAAGAAGATATAATCATATTCTAAGTAAGACCGACACCAACACACGATATATGACGCGACACGACACAACATGACACCACACAACACAACACGCCGATACATCATTTATAAAAATAAATAAATAAATATAGAATTTGGACACGTTGTATATTAAATATGTAGTTTATATATACATGATAAATTATCATTTTATGATTATTTTAATAAAATTAATTTGAGTACATAAATAAATAAATAGTAAAAGAGCCTTAAATGAATTTACACTAAAAATATTAATCCATTATTTGTTAATATCATTCATTATTTCAATTTGACAAATTTAACTCAATTCCAATAATTCATAAAACTTGAAAGAAAAAAAAAAAGCAATCCACATTTTAGACTCACGTGTCGAAAAAAAAAAAAGATAAAAAGATAAACTTGAGAAGTAAATTGTGTGTCACAAAAAGTGAGAATTAGAAGAGAAGAGAATACTAGATTTTTCTTTCTTTTCCGTTTATTATTTTTACTACATTTTGACCCATTATTAATTGAAAATATATAAAATTGACTCGTGCATATTGAAATTCGAACTCACATGTCGAAATTTTGGACTCAAGTGTCGAGAATGTCATGAGAGTTGATCAAGTGTCGAAAAATCTGACACCCGTTTACTGTGTATCGAAGAGTGTGGGAGAATGTTGGACACATGTCTAATCGTCCGACACGATACGAAGTCTCAAAGAGTGTCGATCGCATTTCATATTCATATATTGATGTAGAGAACCAGATTCACTAGTGTCTTGAATTTAATGAACATATTTGCTCCAACCATTGCACCTGGAAATTTATCATCAAAATTATAAAAACACTATGTAAAGATTTTGTTGATCTTCAAAATCATTTAGGGAATTTGCCTAACTACCCTCATCATAAAGTGCATTATATTTTTTAAATTTGTACTAAACTATCAACTAAAAAGTTACCCATCGGCATAGAAAACCAACAACACATATTTACAAATGAATCAATCGTATAAAATGATGGAAAATGAGTATTAACAAATCAACAAAAACAATTACTAGTGATTTCAAAAAAAAAAAAAAATCTAACGAAAGAAATTAGATGTCCTGGTATTGCTTCAATTTCAGCTCATCGTTACTTTGTAAAAAATATCAAAAAATTGGGTGGTGTTTAGACTCATTGATAGAAAAGAGGCTAACTTGACGAACTTTGGAAAGCAACAAGACAATACAACGTTTCAGTGCATCTAATAGTTGACTTTAATTATCAATAAATGCAAATTAACTTAACAACCAACATTTAACATAATCTTAAAAAAATATATATGGTCTTACAAGTCGTGCAACACACTGGTGTCTTGCTACGACTGTATAAGTTGTCTGTTTTGGCATAATTTTTTTTTTTAGTTAATACCACGAAAAATGCTAAATTGATATACATATAACAAATTTACTTCAAACTAATTTTTTATCATGAAAACTCTAAACACGTACGCATGTGACAAATTTACTCTAAAGTAATTTTTTTACCATAAAAAATCTCGAAATGGTATACATGTGACAAATTTTTCTCAAATTAATTTTTTGATTACAAAAAACCTTAGATCGATGCACCCATGATAAATTTACACCCGGTTAGCTTCTATCATATTTTACCATTAAATTTGTTGTTGTGCATAACACATGATGACGTGGTATATTGCCATGAAAATCCATGGGCTAAATATTATGAAAAATCCCAAACTAATACACCTACAACAAATTTAACATAAATTTGGGGTATTTCATTGTATTAATCCTATGAATTTCTACGTGAATTTGCCACACCACCATATCAGTTTGAGGTTTTTTATGATCAAAAAATTAATTTTGGATAAATCGGTCGTATATTTACCAATTTAAGATTTTTGGTGGTATTAAAGTTTCTCGATGACTACCAATAATCTCTCCCTACGTGAATTTGCCACACCACCACATCAGTTTAAGGTTTTTCATGATCAAAAAATTAATATTAGATAAATCGGTCGCATATTTACCAATTTAATATTTTTGGTGGTATTAAAGTTTCTCAATGACTACCAATAATCTCTCCCTAATATGTTCGGCGGCGTCTAAAGAGAGCAAAAGTTATATCAAGAGACATGCTCTTTTCACAGCCTATCACTCATCATAAGGAAACTCTCTTTCATAACTCAAAACAAATTGCCGTGCACGGATTTCGACATGGACCCTCCATTAATTTATAAGGAGGATCATTGGGCAATCCTTTTGTGAAATTACCAAAGAGGATGAGTAGGAAGTGTCATTAGTGATCCACTTAGTATCCACCTATATAGGTGCTTACCCAGAATTATTTATGCCTTACCAATACATTAACTAGCAATCAAAATCTCTAGATGCTTTTGGCTTCACGATATTCGCCAAGCCGTCGATATGAATGCTCTTCCCGTGCATCATGCGCGGGCCCGTCGTCCCCTCTCTCCTGATCGCTTTATCACCAGACCGCTTGCAGCCCGTTCGTCGTACGGCCCCGACTCATTAGGAGCTAAAAGAGCGTATGAACGCTAAACAGTTTCTGAAGAAGTTTAGCAATAGGTTTAGCTAGAGAGTAGAGATCATGAAATTCAAACTAGAGAGGCAGGGTCAGTGATTCAGGCGGGTGGTTAAAAGCCCTGGTACCCCATGCACAAATTCATGTGATCCTTAAACTATCAATATGTTGTTCACATGATTAATCCAACCCAGATTTTTCTTCCTGGCCAACAGTCATGTGATCCTTGAACCATCATTATGGAGGAAAATTTTAAATAAAGGCCTGAATTCACCGACTGACGAAATCTTTGCAGGTCAGCTTCATCTAATTGAGATGGGGTAATTTTTCCAATATTTGCAAAAGTGGGTAAAATCCTAAAGAAATCACAAATCGAATGGGTAAATCCGCATAGACTGTGCCTCCTCGCGTTCTTCAAGTCCCGATTTTGATTTCACTCTCTCCTCCTCCTCTCTCTGCAAAATTGCCGTTTCCACAAGCGTGGTGCGACCTGGACTCCATCTGTGGCCGTTTCTTCTGCAGAGCTTCATCCTTCTTTCGTCAACGGCATCTGTAAATCTTAACCATGCTATTGCACTGTAGTCCGTACTGCGGTGGGCTCTCTCTTGCATTTTCTTATGTTGGCACTCTCAATCCCATTAAAGTCGGGTTCTTTTCTTCATCGTCTTACAAAGATATGTGGAATGGCCTATATTGTTATTTTCTTGCTAATTTTTTGTTTCAGCCGTGGCCAGGTTTGCTCATGCAGTTGATAAAGTTTCTGTAAGGTTTCCTCCAATGACTTCACAGGGTCGAGGACCGATTCTGGTGATTTAAGCAAGAAAGGGAAGGACAGCATGCGCTGGCAGCTGAGCCTCTGTTGATGTCTTTCCTAATGCACATACTCCAATCAAAATTCAATTTAGGATTCTTGATTTTTTATTTTTAGGGTTTTACCCAATTTTACCCTGTTGCAAATTATGGCCCAAGTTACATTTGCTCTAACAATTGGAAAGAGCCGACAGTGAAGATTTGCCGAACAAGTTATTTCAAATTCTTAGTGAAAACTAATCCTACTATTTCAAGCTCTTATTTAAAGTCAAACTCAAAGCTCTCTTTTGAGAGAACATTCTACTTCTACCCTTATTTCAAAACGGACTCCACAATCTACCAAATTTAGGCAAATACCTCAAATATTGCTTCTTTTAAGTACATACACGGCACACCATTTTTGGCCAAACAGAAAAATCAGCATATTTTCACATTTCAAGGCCGTCGGCATCGAATTTTTTTGAATTAATCATTGCCATTAACGGAAATAACATAAAAATAACTAATTTTGAAATTATCATTTTGAATGAAGTTAGCCAAGGCATCGCCAGCTAAAATTTAAGTCAAGTTGTCACAAGCAAAAAAGACTCAGCCACGCCAGGAAGGCTCAAATGTAGAATGGTATACAGAAGTATTTTTGCATGGCACATGAACGTCCATCAAATTCAGAGGCGAACAGAAAGCCGTGCTGCACTATATTTGGAACCTGCTCATGGACAACACTATATTCACATATTGAAGGAATAAGGCGGGCTTTTCAGACCTTTGCGAACATTTGCACTGCATGGACTCACCCAAAAAATCTGTACCATCTGTCACGACGCTGCTCATGATTATCCAGGCAAAAGCAGAAGAATCTCCATTTTCTGGCTCCAAAAGGATCACAAATGCCCTGATCAAAGATTCAGATGACCTAACCTTCACAAAGCTGCCCTTCCATGTATGAAGCATGACATTGTTCAGGCTTTTTATATTATAGCAGCTCCGTCTCCTCGACATCTGCATCTGCATCCTCAACCTCGTTTTCTTCATCTTCATCAGGTGCATCTGGATCCACTCCCTAGAAGAAACCAACACCCAGTCAATGCCTCACATCACAGGAATGGTCTGCTCTGTCTACTGAAGTGAGAATAAGTGAAGGATTTTCCATCACCAAACTGCACGGGAGCTAAAGACGCACCTTCATCTGTTTCTCCAAGCGGTCCAATCCTTTCTTGGCAGCTTCATTCTGCGAAGTTGATCCTGAATTGTAATGAGAAGAGAGCATGAATATAACAATGAAGACATGAACTTGATCTTTCTTTTATCTTGTTTTTCCCAAACCGTATTGGTTCCTCTTTTTGCAAGGATCTAGTAGTACCACTGAAAAGCCTGGATCAAGAATTTTCAAGAACTAAAACGAGCATGCCTTCAATTAAATTACAACCTTAGAGCAGCCTGATAATGGGTCAATGCATCCTCCAGCATATTAGTTGCAGAGAAAACTTGAGCCAACTTAACATGAAGACAGTCATCTGCCCAGTCCTTGAGATATCTCTCAAGAAGAGAGACGGCATCTCCATTTCGTCCTCAATGACATGCAGTTCAGCCAAAGCTAATGCAGCTCCAAGGTAACCGGGTTCGAGACGAAGAGCTGACTCGTAGAACTTTTTTGCCTATCACCACTCCAAACTATTCAGAGACTTCTTCACCTTAGTTAAAAGAAATGGAGATTCTAGAACAATCTGGGAAACACTTACATACCTTCTCCCTACCACCAGGATTCCTAGCATGGACATCTCCAACCAATTTTAGAGCCCTTGCAGATTGAGGCATTGCTTTCATTGCTTCCCTGGCCGTATAAAGGGCTTCTTTAACTTTTGAGCATGCCAAATAAGAGCGAACTAAACCTGAAATGATAATAAGCTTCCAATCACTCAGACGGTCAAGAATTAGACATGTACACCTTTGCTGCAACAAATTCTAAGTAGTTTCCCACACACCTTGATATGAACGAAGATCAGGCCTCAACTCTCGAGCTCCTCTGAAGGCAACTACAGCTGCTTCAGGCCTATCCATTGATAAACACAGGTTTCCTGCAAGCACAAGAGAAATAAGTTTGATGATTACATTTAACATTGACCGATCAAGATTTATACCAGAAGCATCAATATAAACCTACACCAAGCTACTGTCTACCTTCATTATATAGCCAGGTATGTGTCTCTCATCAATTTGAATGCTCTGATCAAGGTAAGAAGAGACTGTGAGGTACTATAAAAGCAGACAACTAAACCAAAGACAAAGGTAAACAAAACTACCTTATCGGCATAAGATAAAGCTCCTTTGTCATCTTTCCTTTCCGACATCACGGATAAAGCAACAAAAATTCTGGCCTTGTTGGGTCAGTATTCAATAAATCATGCACCAGCTTGCTAAGTTTTGTGTAATCAGATTTCATTTTGAGAAGCATTGCATACTCATCCATGTAAGTTAGGATGTATGGATCAACTGACCTAGCCTGTCAATACATACACTATGTTCACACCATCAAATAAAGCATGATATTTTGTCAATATGACACCCAAAATACTCTTTACTTACCTTTTCGAAATTCATTATAGCCTCGTCATTTTTTCCAATAATAGCTTCTACCTTCACATATTTGTCCATATGTAAACAAAAATTAATCAGTATGCACTCCTTCTCAAGTACCTGGGATATGTCACGTACAACTAAAGAAACACAAATTCAAGCAAGCATTGGAGGATAGGTCTGAACTTGCAAAACATGCACATATAGATACGTTAAGGTGGAGCATACCAATAAAAGGCATTTGCTACCGACAAACTGAGAAACAAATCAAATTGTCTATGGGTGGAGAATCCATAGATGAAATAATGCATACATTGCTTATCATTGCTTAATTTGTTGCTTGATTTCATATAGATAATAGATGCAAGGCAAATATGATTACACTACCAACTATTCTAAAAGTTTAAGCTATTAGTTGAAGGTGTGATTTCATAATAAATTATGCTAACACTCCCCCTCACACTTAGTCTAGTCTTGTTTGCCTAATACTGAGTGTGGACATATTTAATTGGAGAGGCAAATGGGCCTGGAAAGATTTTAACTTAAGACCTCAAGCTCTGATACCATGAGAGATTTTGTATCACCACTACCAGTTGTTCTAAAAGCTTAAACTGTTAAATGAAAACGTGGTTTAATATTTAATCTCACTAACAAGTATATATCTAACCTTTGCCATTTCAAGTAATATATGTATGTTCTTAGGAAATTGTTGCAAAAGCTCCGCATATAGCTCCAGACCACCTGCCAACGGACAAAAAGTAGTCTCTAAAGTTAAAACTATGCCTTCAATTACTAATATACTCCCGCAAACAAATTAAACTAACAATATATGCATAGTCATCCATCATAGCAGCACAATTATTATTGTAATGCAACTAGAAAAGGCAAGATTCGGGTGCATATGAACAAAAGCCCACTAATATAAAATTATTAAAAAGTTAGTTTCTAACGTTAATCTCTTCCTTCTCTTTTAGAAATTGACCTACGGTATACGGCACTTGAGTAAATGAAAAGAATCAAGGATGTTGCATCCGCAACATGACAATGGCAATTGGTGAAGAATATACTGTCATTATTCCCAATGTCTTTCGAGCTTTCACAAAACATGCTAGAGGTTGCAGTTTCTTGCAATTTCGAGGCAAAAGCACCAGTGAAGATCACAAAAGTCTTTTCCATAGTTTGACTCCCATAAAAATAGCAGTGAAGGGCATGACAATTTATGAATGGTGATGCCCCCTCAAAATTTTCCCAGGATTGGTCTTTCCATTTCTAGCACACGGAAAAGTTGATTCTTAGAAAATGTACATAGGTAGAGGCATTACATTACCTTTGTAGTCATTTGAAGCGATACAACACTGTGCCTCAACATAACGCTGCAAAGAAATACGGATCATCAATTATCATCTCTATTTATTGCTAAATCTATGGAATAACAAGCAGTATTGTCATGACAAGACATCTGAAGAATGTTTCTCAAAGCTCGGTAATCCCACAACTATATGGTATCCCATTGCTTCTAATTAGAAAAGCATTGCTTGTAACTATAGACTGACTGCACACAGATTTCTAACTATGGCAAGGTATCTGTGCAATATGAAAAATTACAGGAGGACCTATACAGGAGAGTAGGATGACTTATGAACAGTGAAAGATGAACAAAAACAGTAACCTATTTATGACTCTTTTTCTTCTTTTCACTGAGGATCAAACCTCATCTGTCCCTTTCCCCACCGCAACCAACTAAGCCAATTGCCCATTGGCTGACTCGTTATTAACTTCTTTTTATAAGGAACAAATTTTATTGACTTATGACAACATTAAGTCACCTCTAATTTATCTCAAACTTACTTGCAGCCACCGCATTGAATCGAGATGATCATATGAACCCCTGTTGCCTCTATTTGGAGTCTGAAGTTGCAACAACAAAACAAAAAAAGGCTTACGATTTAATAAACAAAATCTCCACTTATTATAAATGGAATAATCATCAAATGAGAAAAGACTCAGAGCAACAAATTACAATGCAATCAGTTTGCATAACAAATAACAACATAAAACCATAGCAACTAAACTAATGCTTACTAATTGCTGAAGAGATCTGTCTAACTTCTGACACACTAATGGCCTATTGACTTATTTTCTTTACCAACTAAAATAACGTTTGCCTCGAGGTAAAGCAAATTTAGTTTCTAAAGAGATCTGTGAATGTGCTCACACAGTAATGCACTTCGTATGGTTTTGAAATCCAAATAGAGATTATATGGTGCATAATAATAATATCACAGCAACATATAGCTAGTTGGACAAGTAAGGATGTAACCAGAACCCTTCACTTTTTTTCTGTGTATGACTTCATACAGATGGAGATGACAATTTAGACAAGATCATTAAACTTGGACAATCAAGGAAGTGAAAAACAACTGAAACTTTCCTTTGTATCATATACCTGAGGAATCAAAGAGATGATATTCTTAGCAGAAGTTCCCAGCTCAGCCAAAGCTATAATAGCCTCCATGACGAAAAAGCAGTTTCTGCAATACAAATCAAAAGAGAATAAACACGAATTTAAAGAGCTCAAAGCATTTAACGGTAACCCTTTATTGCCATCATATCCTGCAATAAGCTACCTAGCTACTTTAGGAAATAGTTGTGCTTTGCGTACCCAAAAGAAAAAAAGACTGAAAATATGCACAGAGTAACAACAATTTGCAATAGAATTGCTTTCTATATCTTTATTCCAAGTTGTCTGAGGAGACACTCCAGCCGATCATATCTCCCAAAACCTGCCAGCCATATTAATATTCAAGGCCATGTGGTGCGAGAATCGCTCCACTCTCATGTTAGACTCCTTTTATAAAGCAAAGCTTGTTTTAGGGTATTGGACTTGCTCAACAATGGTACACCAGTTAAGTGTCTTGCTGTGGTTTTAATTTTTTAATTTCGATGCAAGCTTTGGCCAACAATCTAACTTTCATTTCGTAATGATTGACTATGGCTTATAGGACAGAGATGACTTAATATGCACACAAGAATGAAACACATAACGACTCGCTAACACACAACACCAGATGCAATTTAAAAGCACAGATTCCAACTTAAAAGCATATGAACAAACCTACCTCAAACACTCTCTATAACAAGCAACAGCAGCACGATTGTGCCGTGAGTTCCTATAGAGCTTTCCATGAGTAAATTCATTTGCAAAGTTCTCACTTTGCTTGGAATCCCCTTCCAACTGTAATAGCAGTGACAAAAGTTAATCATATGATAAAAAGAGAAAGAAAGATCAAAAGCCCCAATTAGAAAAGGGAATAACAAAAAAGCCAACTGTTTCTAAAACCTAGCTAGCTCTCCTATGATAACACACCATAAGGAACATATTTGCCACAACTAGTAATACCAGAGAGGATTGAAAGCAATGAAGAAAAACCTCGAGAAGGGCGGCTTTATTATCATTCAATGAAGAGTGGCAGGATGCAATCTTGAATTTTACCTATCATGGAAATCAAAAAAGGCAAGAGGCAAAATTTAAACAAGAAATCTACCTAAATAAACCAGGAAACAACATAAAATTGCTATTTTAAAGGAAAGTAAGTTTGCAACATAGTGAATTGATCAAACCTCATTTTCATTAACTGCAGATACATTGAAAGAATTCGGAGAAGATGATCTATTCGACGTGGACAATGAGCTTCTGGTACTTGCTGAAGTTTGCTTGAATAATTCTATGGTACTGCAAGGCTTGTTTGTACATATGCTGCCAAGGACACATTTTAGAGAGTTAACCGAAACAGCTAAACACCCCCCATAAACTATAGGAAATATAACATTTTTGTGAAACTTACTACAGATGCCAATACAAACACCATGACCCACCAAATACCAATGCAATGCCATCACATGTGTACACAGCACAAACTTGAAGGAGCTCAATACAGGGAGTACCGGAATGCACTAGCAATTGTTCTCCGATACTACCGCACGCAATACCCGGCTACCCAGAAACTAGACACAGATTCCAATAAACACAAAACCAACCCAAAATCACATAGACCCACTAAGTTCCAACCCAATGAAGGAGAGCACTCACGATGGCTCGGCGGTACTCTCTGTCGCGAACCAACGCATCGCCGAGCAGCACCTGCAGCAGAACAAACCCTATAAGGAAAAAGAACAAGAACCCCCCAAAACAACTAAGGAAGAGAGGCGAATCTAGGGTCGAGCCGCACCAGGTTCTCGGCTTTGACGTGGGGGTTGGTTTCGGCATTGACGGAGGACGAAGAGACCAGAAAGGAGCCCTGATCGAGGACAAACCCAGGTGGGGGCGTTAGGCAGCAAGCATACAGTGATAGAGAGAGACACAGAGAGAGAGAGAGATTGTACGAGGATTTGAGCGGAGGCGGAGAGGCCATGGTCGAGGAGGGTGGAGATTTGATCCTTGGGGACGTCCATGGTCTCCGGTCGGCGGCGTCGATGATGGTGATTCGGATTCGATCGTTGTCTCTGGAATCGTGCGCGCTCGCCGCCGGCGACGAGGGAGGAGGAGCAGCGAGGCTGCCCGCTGAAACCGGTTTAGGTTCGAGCCCGCTCGATTTTTGGGAAAAATTCAAAAAACCTGAAATGGTACGTTTTCTTCTCGATGTGAGTTGATTGGATGAATATTGGCTCGACTAAGGTTATTAAAGCATAATTTTTATCTTAAGAGAGTTGTCTGTTCAGCCGTGGGTTGCGGCCAGGACTCCCATCTCGAATGTATGAATATCATGCTCTATTTTAGCGTCTAGAATTCTGAGTCTAAGAGTCGAGATTTAGATTTGAGTGAAAGTCGAATTACACCCGGGGATCTCGTTAGTAATTTCGACTCCTTCGATGTCGTGTTGATTGTTTGGATTATAGTCGGTACATTTTTAATGGGTATGTGTATCACATCTAAAAACGACACTACTATTAAGATACAGTTGTATTAGAGGAGTTTTATATCGGAAAATTTATATTGTATGAAACAGTTAATTTATCATAATTGACTCATAATTTATTAATTTAAATTATTAAGTGAAAGTGAATCCAACTAGATATATTAAGTAACTTATGCGTAAATTGCGACATATGTATCAATTTTGCTTGTTTATAGTTTTGCAAATCCTAGACATTTTGCAATCATACTAATAAACTAGTGTCATATCTTTCGTAGTTCTTGTACAGCAACTAACCATACAAGAGGATACATCTAATTGTTGCTATTTATACCCACAGTTCCTACAATGATATCATTGTAGCATGATGACAAATCTCATGAAATGCTTACATTCTTCCTAAAAAAAAAAAAAAAAAACCCTCTTCAAGGCATCTAGACAAATGTAAATTTCTCTAAGTTTAAATTGGTCTTGACATTACTCAATCTTAAGTACACATGTGGATCCTAGGTTGATCGAGAAGTTTTTGGCAATATTTATGAAGTATCGAAAGTTGTTCCTCCTTTGCCGTGATCATACTTATTGTTGTAGCCTTAGCTCTGTAGACCATCATCCTTGATGATTTCAAGATATTTTCAAACTCTAGTGATTGTTTATTGAAGGGCCTAGCCACGTGATTGTACCTCAACTTATCATAACACTTGCTTGCTAGTCATTCAGTACTTACATGTTACATGTACATACAGGGTTAAAGGTCTTGTTTTGTAAAGTATATTGTCTCTGCTATTTGGAAGCATACATGAACTAATCACATCCCTCAAAAGTCAAAACACAATATGATCAACTTATTTGGTTCATTAAACCTTACCCAAATCCCATATTTCATGTCATAGATCCTAATGATCTCTCTAAGCTCATTAGCATTAGTTAATGGACTCAAGACGTGCATACTCATTTTGGCTAATCATGTTCAAGAATCCTACATTCTTAGTTAACATATCTATACGCAAGCTACCATCTTTAACCTCCCAATCCCTCTCTAATATCACCATTCACACTCTTTTTTCACATTTCTTCTGTGCAAGTCATCGAGATCAGCATTGGCAAACCCATGTTATTTAGCAGTCTCGGCACCCCTACAATCTGACATACATTAGTTCACTTTTCGGAAGCAAAACAACATCACTATATTTTCATGTTTCAGTTTCCATCTACCTGCATCCTTGATCCTTCTTTAACCACAAAATACTTCCCTAAATTTTCATTACCCTCTACTTTCGTTCGCTTCCTAGCTTTCTCAATATTTGCTCGATCAATAATCTATGATATATCTTTCACAACTCAAACATACAACACACACATATATATACATATGTATGTATTTGTTTTTGAATTTTTTTTTTATGATCCAGGAAATCTGCGCACCGTATCAACACGAACAGCCCGACAGACTCAGGATAACAGGATAAACCCTAGGGCGACGCTAGTAGAGGATGTACCATTCCGACGTCGCACTTAAAGTACGGCAAGTGGGATTTGAACTCCTCTTTTCTCGCAATGGATCATGGGAGCTGGGCCGCAGACGGTGGTTTTGTTTTTTAAGTTTTTCATGAGTGGGCTAATCACCGGCTCACCGTCTTGGCCCAAAACCAAAGGATCACCCTCTCCACCGTCTCTCTCTCCATCGCTCGCTCGCTCTGTGCTCTGCGATTCCATGGAGTCGACGTCTTCTCCATCTTCTTCTTCTCCTTCTCGAAGACGGGCTTTCAGTCCTTCCCATCGCCGCCGCGAGAAATTCCTCTCCCGGGCGATCCCACCTCCGGTCCGAGGCCAGTCCTGCCCGATATGTCTCGAGACCATCGAGGACGGGCGGCGCGGGGCGGCGGCCGTCCTCCCCACCTGCCTGCACGCCTACTGCCTGGACTGCATCCGCAGGTGGAGCAGGCTGAGGCGGAGGTGCCCTCTCTGCAACGCCGGCTTCGGCTCTTGGTTTCGCCACACCGGCCTCCGGCGCGAGGGATTTCTCGAGGAGCGTTGCCGCCGGCCGACGGGGACGGCGAGGCCCGCCGGCGAGCTGGTTCGGCCCCCTCGTTCGCCGAAGGTTAGGTCTTTCTCTGCCGTTCCAGATTCCGATGCTTTTTCTAGGGGCGGTGGATTAGCTTTCTTTGACGGGTTTTCAATTTGAGTGCATTGCAAATGCGTTTGGATATTGTGTTTGGCGATATTGGAAGGGGAATTTGGATGTTGGAATTTGGGGCTTCTTTTTGAAGTCAAATCTACTGAGGTAGGGTGAAGTATGAGCCTCAAGTACTGGGGTTTAGATGTTCAGGTGGTATATGATTGCATTGGCTGTGCAAATTACTAATTAATCGTTTGATTCTAACTCGTGAAAGTATTGAAATCTAAAGGTTCAAATCAGAATTTGTTAAGGATTTAGATATGCTGGAGAATTCGAATTCCTTTGAATTTAAGGGGCTATCATAAGATTAATCCCGACTATGAGAGGAAATATTAAGGTAAATTCGCTTTCCAATTTAGCCTTTGATGAATGCTGTGTAAGCGTACTTCCTTGCCTTTATTTTTGTGGCTCTACTTGGCCGTTGATCAAATGTGTTGGTGCTGTTGGCATGTAATTGAAAGTCGAGTTTTTTGGTTTTATAGAACTATCCGAATATCAAGAGATGAGTTGAATGGTTCTACCCAGCACCCAGACCAGGCCAGATCCATGGCGAAGATCATTTGGGAGGCCAGGCTCTGTTCCTGCTGATGTTGTAGCTGCCAGAAAACTACAATGGCGTGCCAGGTACACATAAGAGACAGCAAAAGTGATCAATTCTAGATTGGTTCACTTCAGTCAATTTCACATCCAGTTGCATACTATATTGTGGATAGTATGTTCTGTCCTAGGTGTACTACACATGTTAACTTTATCCTTTATATGTACCCATATATTAATAGTTTGTAGTAGCCACTCATTTTGTTGTTCTGATTTCGGAGAATGTAACATATTCTTTTTTGTAGCATATACAACCGACTCTTGCAGGCTGTTCCTTCTTCCAGGAACTCTCAGGTATTCGAACTTCCCATTCCACTGATTTCAGTCCATTCTGTTCTCTTTGTACTCAAAATCCTTTATTGGTCTAGGCAAGAGGTTTGCTGTTAGATATCCTAGTCGTCTTTAATTTTTTTAATTTAAGAAGTATATAGTTTATGTCCATATGACTGCTTTTGCATTTACATTCCTGGGGAGATAATGTTTGCATTCAGCTTTAGAGAGAAATCAGTTTTGTCACTTCTCTGCACAAATCATAAGTCCTACATCTAGTTCTTGATTAATTTTAGTAACTGGTGTTTTAAACATCGGGCGGTCTAGCAGAGGTTAGGTCAAGTTTATATTTCATAGCTTAACCAGTTGAATTGCTTGTTCACTTTTGCCATTGAATTCATAGGCAATGTATCTAGTATTATAATACAAGCAAAAACAGAAACACAAATTTGTTTGGTTTAGCATTGGGAATGCTCATTTGGGCTCTAAAGGGATTTGGCCAAATGTTATGGTGTTTGGTTCATTTTTTGGGACTTTGGGAGATGCAATTGTATCTCCAAGGGGATTGAAAGGGCTTTGGGGAATGGAGGGGGAGAGGTCCATTGGGAAGTTGCATTTTCGGAATGCAACTTCCATTGCTCATCTTCACCTTGGAGAGAAGCCGATCGGAGGCCGACGACCATCGGCCAAGGGTCCCCCGACCCTGGCGACCATCGCCGGACCTCGGGCGACGCCCGGGTCATGCGACCCCAGCCGCGCCTAATCGTGCGACCCCGGGCGACGGGCGCCCGTCGCCGAGGTCGCGCGACCCGAGGGCGGCGATCCGGCCATTTGGCCGCGGACCGCCGGATCCGGCGGTCCCAAGGATCGGACTTCAAAAAGAAAATATAATTTTTTGTTTTTTTAATTTAATAAAAGTCATTTACAAATGCAAATTTTACTAAACGGTATTTTGGCCAAAGTTATATTTTAATGCAAATTTTACCAAACAATATTTGCATTTCGGAAAATCACCTTCACTTAAAGGTATTTGCATTTTGGCAAATGCATTCCCCAAAAGTTGAATCAAACGGGCCCACAGTCTCAATTGGCAAAGGCTTGCATGCCCAAGGGCATGGGTTTCATTGTTTTTCCCTATGAAATCAATGTTTTGTACAGAATTATAGCCTACAAGTGAATTTGAAATCCATCGTATGACATCTAATCTAAGTTAATGATAGCTCATTCAGTTAACTCTTGAGCATGGGTGAACATTTTCCAAGGGGTGGACTACCATGCTAAACCTTTTAATAGTGTATTAATCTGTCGAGCTGGGTTGAGGAGTTGAACTGCTTAGAAACCTAATACCGTTGATTTTGACCCAGAGTGAGTTTGGGGATGAATATCGGACTGGATCCAAATTCAGTTCCTGGTTCAACCAATTACTCCTTTCTGGTTTGAGACTATGGTTTTCAAATCAAGCTTGATGCTTTTCCCCCTTTCTCATAGATTGTCTATTCTTTAATTCAGTAAATTTCTCATCTCTTCACTTCCTCATCTTCCCTTTTCCACTTTGTAATAGCTTCCTCATCTTTACAGGGCTTGCCAAGAGGTAGTGGTTGGAAGGAAAGGATACTACGGAGAATAGAACCATGGACTCGGAGGGAGTTAGAGGCCATCCTCGGGACCCAGATCCTTCTGTTATAGTTCATGTAGTGACCTCAGTGTTTATTTCAACCTTTGAGAAGAAACAAAATGTCCCACATGGACAGCTGGGTGAAGATGTGGTTGCTTCTCTATGGCCTTTTCTACATGATCGAACCCACATGTTCTGGCATGAATTAAGGTTTGTAATTACATCCTAAGTTTCCTGGAAGGTGCTTCCTTCTGGTCATTCGGGGTCCTATGCTGTTTGCAAAAAGGTAGAATACCATTCATGTGTGTTTGCGGGTAGAAAACTATCTTGCTTTTCTCTGATGTTGATGCCCAGGTTAAAATTTGATCATACTAGGACCTTTGTGCCAATGGGGACTGTCTCTCTTGCTAGATTTACCTTTTGATGTCAAATTGATGCTTTTTGCATGGTTGTTGTGCATCTTTCTTGTATTAAAACATACTAGATGTAATTGTTGTTGCAGATGTTTTGCTGAGAGTTCGCTTTCTTTGGAAACATATGATGCAGTCGTTAGTACAGGAAGTTGCAATAGCTGTCAAAGATGGATATTGTTTCTGCCCAGTTTGAGGAGGGTATTATGTGGGAGGTGCATAAGCATTAAGAGGATGCTGATTAGAGGAAATCTGCAGATCTTAAACAGCTTCACCTGCGAGTCTGCTTAATATAAATGAACAGTGATGTGGCATGAATCTCAAAATGATGAAATGGATGATTGAGACGAAGTGTTAACGCTGACAGCAGATTTTCTCCTGTCTAAGATGGTGATTTGCAGTATCATCTACAAATTGACCCTGGAATTTTTTACCAATCCAAATCTGGCAAAGCTACCCATACGAAAGCTCCAAAATCTTCTCGTTGGAACTATTGGCATTGCCATTCAGGTGATAAAACCACTTCTTGCAGAGATTACAATTTACATATGCTCAAAGTCAGGCATATCAAAGCCAATCTACAAAGCTGGTTTATATTTTAAGTGGATTATTAGTAAATGGGTAATAATACTCAATAGTTGAATTTCCTTCATCTCTAAGGGTAGTGCAGATAGCGGAGCTGACACTGGTTGAATTTTTGTATGCTGTGATAGCTTGAGAATTTTCTTTCATCCGAGGTTGTTGCAATGGAATTATATTTGAGTTGTGAAAGCCAGTTGGTCTCCTGGGTCCTGACTCCTAATCTTTAACAGTCTTGTCTTGCAGATCTGCCTTCATGAACTGCAGCTTTCTGAGTCAGGTGTATACGGCACACCATCTCGTGAACATGCACCCCCACCATTTTTGTACTCTTGTTTCATGCACGTGAGGAAAAGAAAGAGGATCTGCTTATGTCAGTACATTTGGTTAATTCTCTTCCTCTACTGCAAAGCTGGTGTGTCCGTGCAGGCTCAAATATGGGAAATTCTAGTCACAGCATGTCCCATCTTGATTTTTTGATGTTGCTACATAAGTTAAGTTTGTCCTCCAAATGAATAGATTCTTAACGTGCTGCGACATAATCGCAACATAATTTTAGGGTGTGTTTGGTTGGACTTTTAGGGAAAGTTTTTGGGAAAATTCAAAAGGGTTTTAAGTTGAAGGGATTTTTCAAAATGCAAATTATGTTTGTTAAATTGTAATCTAAAAGTCTACTGTGAAATATTTTGAGCAAAACAATATTTGGAGAAATTATATTTATGAAGAACCTTTATTAAAAAAAAAAAAAAAATAGTTGGCTGATGAAGGGCAACAATTGCTGGTGATCCAAATCTATTGTCGGCGGTTGTCGTGTGAGGTTGCTAGACCTCAAGTGGCCTCAAAGACTGCTAGTGAGGGCCATCTGGGGTTGGGTGACCCGGTGAGGGTCATGCAACCTAGGGAGACCTTAGCTCGAGGTCACACGGCCTCGGTGAGGGCCGCCTGGTTGCTGGGACCCTTGCTTGGGTCTGAGACCTAGATCGCGCGGCCCTCACGGAGGTCACTATGACCTGATGGCGCAGAGGTCACGTGACCCTCGGCAATCCGTGACGGATTGCTTGGGTCGCCATGACCACATGGCCTCTCCCTAGCTCGTCACGGTCTTTCCTGGCTCATAATTGTCCCCTCACAGCCCTTTGCAAAATCGTTGGCTGATTCCAATGGAGAAGATGAACAATCAAAGAACAAGGGTAAAATCAGAAAATAAAGAGTTAGTGAGGATAATTTTGGAAGAATTTTGTTACTAGCCCTACCCAAATTTGCATGCCAAGAAGGCCGAAACTCAAGGCATCTTAAGACCAGCCTTGGGATTTTAGCCTTCAGAACCCCAAAGTCCCTTCCTAAGCCCATTCCCAAATGCTGCTAGTCTTTAATCCAAATGAATCCATTTTAATGTCCTGTTACATTTGCCCGATACAGATTGCTTCCGTGATGCGTAGTTTTGAGGACCAGACGGATCTAGACCATTCATTCTTGTAAAGCTTGCAAGGGATCTGCTGATTGAATGGCTCTTTTCTTTTCTTTTTGGCAAATTCCGTGCATACCCGGGGAGAAACAATTTGACGTCTTCAATATGTAACTTAGTTTTAATGTTCTGCCTAAGCAAATAAGAATGGCCGTTAGTTCAATAATTACCAGACAAAATTTTGGACAATATTTACTTTATTGACTTGAGCTGGTTACATGACAAACATAAGGTTACAGGTCATATCATGAACACTGCCCTGTTGTTGTATTTTTTTTCTTTTTAATATTTCCAATTAGTCACAGATAATGATTTGTAACGTATAATATCTTCTCTTATACATAATATAAGACTTATGGGTTCAAACTTCATGAATTTCAATTTTAGATTAGAAGTTTCAATTTTGACTTATCAGGCAACTTTACATAAGGAGAGTTTGGTTTTTTTAGGGTGATAAAAGAAAATTTAATAGATAAGTCACCCTTACTGTCACTCTATAGAATTGTACATGAGATTTTCTCCTCATAAGACACCTGTTCAATTCTTTCGAAGTCATTGGATCCTTTTTCTTGTTTAGGAATCTCCTCCCTTCTTCCTATATATATATATATATATATATATATACACACGTGAAACTTTTCATGTTATATGCTTCAGTTTTTGTTGAGACTTAAACCGCATTAGCTTATGAAACACTGCAACGGAAAACATGTTGTTAAGAAAGTCGAATACGTTTCCGCCTTACTTAAGATAGTTTTAAGCCACATGTTTCAAATTGATATCTAACCAAAGGTCTCGAGTTCAATTTCTTGTGCTACCTTTTCACCCGTTCATCAATTTCATTCCTTTATAAGCCTTGAAATTCAAATAGTCCCGACAGATGCCCTGTGAATGTTTGGGATAGCACATGTTGGCCTTGGATTCCATTAGTCCTGTTGCCTAATGGGGGCTCTTCTCTTTGCCGGAAATGGTGGTGTCTGGTGAATTTTGTCAACGACATTCGGGAGTGCGGTCATGTCCATTTGACCCTTCAGCTCTCAGAGGACGCCATGAGGGCGGTGGTGGCGCAACCAAACCCGCGATTTATCGCGGCTATTTCGCGGATCTTTTTGTCAATAACGTAAGGGAACGCACGTTAGGGTTGCATGCCAAAACGTGGTCAAAAGAGAGTCGAACAAAATTTAATGCTTATTCTATATTAAAAAAAAAATTATGCGATTCAGAAAGGGCTGACCTCAAAGTATATATGGTCATGATTAATCGAATTGACGCAGTTGATATTTTCATCAATTTTTTTAAACAACTCACATTTGATTCTGAGATAAATTGTCAAATCGATCATAAATCTATTATATAAATATCAATTCAGTCATAAACTTTTCAATTTTGTTAATTGATTTCTAAATTTTCATGTAAAATTCCAATGTAGTCCATTTACCCAGTTTTCCATTGGAGATTGTTGACGTCACAACATGCCACCTCGAAAAATCAGAAAGACTCAAGCGATGACTAGATCATCATATTAATAAATTTCAGTAAAAATTGGCCAGAATGATTATTTTGAAATTTTGTGCAAAAAGATTTATGATTCAATTAATAAAAATGGAAAATTTAGAAGTGAATCAATGTTCGTACAATAAGAGTAGGACCGATTGAGTTACTCCAAGAAAGATATATCACCAAACCCCAATAATTTCCACGGTCAAAATCATGGTGCAGCCAACGAGAGAGGGCGTGCGGTGTTCCCTCTCAAATCATCACCTTTTTTTCCACAAGGACATGGCTGAATCTTTGGTGGGTCACGCCCTTCTTTCGTGGTCTGATTTCACCAGCGCAAGCTGCCCTGGATTGGTTCCTACCAAGCTTTACCTAACCAAGAAAAAGCATTCAGAATAAAATAATATAAATTACGACAAAATGAAGTCATCAAGGCCCTCATGCGAGGTTAATCAACCACTTTCATCATGCACCCTTTGAAGATTCCAATTTCCTTTAGCTGGCACGTTAATGACATTGGAGAAACATTTGTGTTTTGCCTGTCGTTGGTGAAATTAAATCGACTTTTTCTAGAAAGGTGTTGATTGTAA